>NW_017306762.1:988475-1002088 GCF_000935625.1 Nanorana parkeri | reverse complement strand
TTAAATAAATAAAAATTTTATATGCAAACAAATAAAAAAAATTAAAGTTTATATAATTAAATTAAAAATAGAAAAAACTTTTTTTGGTGTCATTTTAAATAAAACATTTTTTTTAAATTATATTATAATCTTCTGAACAAGGGGAACAGACAGCAAAACAAACGTGACCATTCCCTATGCTATCCAAAACGAAATAATGTTTTTTGGCTGGAGTTACACTTAAAAAATGTACCTGTTCCGACTTACATACAAATTCAACTTAAGTACAAACCTAAAGTCCCTATCTTGTATGTAACCCGGGGACCACCTGTACTTTAAAGGGACTTGGTGTCCGTTTAAAAACCCAGGGACAGCAGAATGGGTGAGTATCTTTTTTTGTTTTTACACAAGGATTGCTTAATTTTATATTTTAAAATGGCAACAAAGTTGCTTTAAGGTGAGAGGCAGCAGCAGGGGTCTGATCCTTGTTAGGAAACCTTTACACACAGCCCAGAATAGAAATACTAATGCCAAAGCCCTGGGATTTATGTGACTGTGACTTTTCTAAACCATCATCTCAATTCAGGAAGTAAATACTAATTCTGGATGATGCCAGAACAAAGATGGCTCGGTCAAAGGAAGTATGGTGATCTTTGTCAAGGGAAGTACTGTGATAATTGTCAAGGGGAGTACTGTGATCTTTGTCAAGGGGAGTACAATGATCTTTGTCAAGGGGAGTACTGTGATCTTTATGAAGGGGAGTACTAGGATCTTTGTCAATGTAGTACTATGATCATTGTCAAGGGGAGTACAGTACTATGATCATTGTCAAAGGGACTACTGTGATCTTTGTCAAGGGGAGTACTGTGATCTTTGTCAAGGGGAGTACTGTGATCTTTGTCAAGGGGAGTACTGTGATCTTTGTCAAGGTGAGTACTGTGATCTTTGTCAAGGAGAGTATTATGATATTTGTCAAGGGGAGTACTGTGTTCTTTCTCCAGGGATTGTCAAGGGGAGTAATGTGATCATTGTCAAGGGCAGTACTGTGATCTTTGTCAAAGGGAGTACTATGATCGTTGTCAGGGGGAGTACTGTGATCTTTGGGAAGGGATTGTCCAGGGGAGTACCATGATCTTTCTCAAGGGATTGTCCAGGGGAGTACTGTGATCTTCCTCAAGGGATTGTCAAGGGGAGTACTGTGATCTTTATCAAGGGGAGTACTGTGATCGTTGTCAAGGGGGGTATTATGATCTTTGTCAAGGGGAGTACTGTGATATTTCTAAAGGGACTATCAAGGGGAGTACCGTGATAATTGTCAAGGGTAGTACTGTGATCTTTGTCAAGGGATTGTCATGGGGAGTGCCGTGATCTTTGTCAAGGGGAGTATTATGATCTTTGTCAAGGGGAGTACTGTGATGTTTGTCAATGCATTGTTAAGGGAAGTATTGTCAAGGGATTATCAAGGGGAGTACTATGATCGTTGTCAAGGGGAGCACTTTGATTTTTGTCAAGGAGAGTACTGTGATCTTTGTGAAGGCATTGTTATGGGGAGTACGGTGATCTTTCTCAAGGGATTGTCAAGGGGAGTACTATGATCATTGTCAAGGCATTGTTAAGAGGGAGTACTGTGATCTTTGTCAAGGGAGGCACTATTATCTTTGTGTGAGAGGTAATTAATACCTGTAAGTGTTATAATTACACATTACTTAGCATCAGATAAAGTATTTTAAATGTATATATGCTTAGTCCACTTAATTAGAGATGAAGTGTGCAATTGTTGAATCGTGTCTGAGTATTGCATCTTTTACAATAATACCCTGAATGTAATATCAGAAATAAAGTCTTCTAAGTCTGAGAGAAGGAAACGTGCATGTTGTATTTCATAGCCAGTTCAGGCGTTTCCTGCTTTGTGGGCTGAGGTTCCCCCAGCACTAGCTGCTGAATAGACTAGTTGCTTCCTTTATAACATTCAGTTTTTGAATCATGTTTGGGTTGTTTGTGTAATGACATGCATATTGTTAATATTTTCACATTAAAGTAGGGTAATCTAGTGTTTCACAAAAGTTATTTAGAGATCAGTATCCAAATCTTTACCGTGTCTAGCCACTGCCTGTAATTTGCCTTTGAGTGATCCGTGTTCCCCTTACCTTCATTGTGGCATGATTGTCACATGTTACAGCTGAACTCCAGGCAGATACAATAAGCACATATTAATAAAGTTCTGTATGCATTAATATATTGTGGATTGTATTTTTTAAATGCAAGTAGTGTAAGTATCTGAATTTGACTTTTTATAATGGGACATTTGAAGCTTTTGTTGAGCTCACTATTGTGAGTTCACATGTAAACCGAATGTTACATTCACAGCCTATGGATCTACATGCATAGCGGTCCTGGGGGTTCAGCTTTGTTTACTAAAACACTATTGTTAAGAACGTCTTAAAAAATATTTTTTTCACAGATGGCACTCATTTTCAGAGTGTAGTGGTAGGACATATCTTAGTATACAAGAGTCTAGAAGTTATTATAGCTCCCTAGACAAAACAAACACGAGTGGGGCAACTAGCTCCACTGGAAGGGGTCAAATTTGGTTTGCTCCGAGGTATCAGATCACATTCAGATATATTCTATCTTAAAGTATAGTTCCACTTTTGCAGCCAAATTGGGATAACACCTATTTTATATTTGTTGTATGTTTCTCATTCACATAGCAAAAAAAAAAAATTGCTGCTTTTACAATACATGCCGTATTCTGAAACAAAATCTCTTTGTACAGAGTTCTTCTCTGGAATGCAAGGGGGGCTGGGCAGTTTAATGATAACATAATTAACCCTGTCTGTACTGTGCGGGAAGATTTAATTATCAGTAGAAAACTAGATATGAACAGTCTGTCCTAACAAAGGGTTAAAGGTCTAGAAGCATTGCATGTTAATGGGTGGAAGCTTAGAGTGTCCCTAGTCTTTCTATGGGGACAGACCGTCATTTTCCTGGCATTTTGAATCTGAGGGAAAAGCTCGCAAAAGCAGCTACACAGACACATCTAAAAGGTAAGAAATATATATATTTTTTACAGATTAGGTTTCTTAGCATACATTTTACAAAGATAAAGTGCGAACAAACAAACATATAGAGCGGCGTTTTCAAATTTGACTGCAAAAGTGGAAATACCCTTTAAGGATAAAACTTTAAAAAGACTTTTCCCTTTAAGCCAGGGTTATTGTACACATCGGCTGAGAAGAAAAACAAGTTCTTAAGGCACGTTAGTATGGATGACAGTAGCCCTAATTCAATTACAAAAGCAGATGGCAAAAAAACACTGTTGCTTTGGAAAGAAGCCAAGAATTGTGGAGTTCAGCGCTAAGCAAGTGAACTGTCCTCTTTTTGTATCTGTACACAGGCTGAATGAGCCGGGATTGACGGAAATTAACAGTTCTGTTTATTTGTATTGAAAAATCTGTGTATCTGAAAGAGCGGAAATTCTTGACGAGAGACCCTCTGTGTATAAGATCTCATGGCATGTAACCATCACATTCGCTGACCTAATGTCCTGCATGCTCTCGTTGCAGATCATTATTATATATTTGACGTGATTTGCGCCAGATTTATGTTGCTAGTGTTGATAAATGTTGTTGATAAATGAGGTTAAATAGACTCCAGGAAAGAAGACTCGTAACTCCAGGCAAAAAGCTTAACTGTTGCTTCTGGAAGAAGTAATCATAGGGACTTCTTAAGTTGCAATTGTTTTGTTAGGTGATGCTCCACTTTCAGACAGCCGTAGAACAAGTGTAGATGTAAACAGTTGCAAACTTGCGCAAAACACGTGCAATTGGGAAAATAGTGCAAGCTCTGGTCAAAACAGGGGCACGTGTTAACAGACAGATTTGCACATTAAAAAAATGATCTAAGAGGCTAAAATTGTTGCAATTGCTGTGATAAATTCCCCCCATAGAGTCGCTACTTTTATTCATATATCAAATGGTATCAGTTAGGAAATGGGTGGTTTTTGCACACAAGACCTCCACCCCTTATGTATTTTTTTTAAAAGTGTGCCCATAAAATTAACCTAGATTTGCAACCTACATGGCAATGGTTAGGTCAGCACTACTATATCTTTATTGTTGAAGTAATAATTATCAGTAGTAGTGGCCACATTAGGTTTAAAGTTGACAAAGGTTTATAAGCAATAATGTGCCTCCCATAATAAAAACTGGTCACACTGCTCTCTCTGAGACTGGTCTTGTCTCGGCCCCCTCCTGTAGTTTCCACAGACAGCCTGTAGTGGGAGGACCCGGGGGCGTCCCTAGCATTTTCAACACCAGAGGCAGGGGGGCAGGCCTTTGCATCATCTCCCAGTGACGTCACTGGTTGTCAGGAGCTGGATGAGACGCCGGCCAGAGCATCCCAGGTTGATAAGAGCTGTGCGGAGAGTTGTGTATGGCCCTTACACATCTCCCCGGCCAGCTCTTAGCAACATCGGACGCTCTGGCCAGAAAGTTTGTGGCAGGCACACTGCAAACATTGTGCAGCAGAATGGCCTGCATACAACAAGCATGCCGCTCTGCCTGCCGCCCTCCCACGTGACCCAAATAGATCAGGCTGCCTCATTATAGGGACAGCCCTGGGTGGACCTGCTGGGTCCCTCTCACAGATCTGTTCTGCAAACAAGCTATATGCAGCACTGTGATGATGTTATTATTAATCTAAATGGATAATAACTGTTTGCAAATGTATTTGGTGCACACAAAGTGTATTTTTTTGCTTTTTGGCAAATAACATTTTTACTGCCACTGCCGTATGGCATACGTGGGTTGCAGCGGGGCCCTGTAAGCAGTCTGCATACACTGAAAGTCATTCAGGCGTCTGTAAAGTCGTCTCATCATTTTCATGGGCCGTCAAAGCTGTAAAGTTTAAGAAAAAGTTTTAATAAATTAAAGTTAAAGGAGAACTATGGGGTCAGTGTTTTTCCCCATAGTTCTCCTTAGGGTAACGGGAGGACACAAACTAGCGTCCTCCCGTTACCGTAAGCTCAGTATACTGTGAGCTACAGCTCGCGGTATACTGAGACGCCGCAGCCGGAGCGGATCCCGACATCGACGTCGAGATCCGCCCAGCTGCGTGAGTGACAGCTGGCTCTGCCTATGTAGAGGCAGAGCCAGCTGTACCCGCCCCCTCCCCGTCCGTTCCGCCAGTCAGCACTGGCAGATCGGAGCGGGGAGAGGGGAATCCAGCCCCTCCCCTGTCACGGCAGAGAGCCGTGACAGGATCGAGAGGTGAGCGAACCCGGTATGTGTTCGCTCACCCCCCGATCTACTGAGCCGACCTGTGACAGTCTCATTGTCATAGGTCGGCTAGAACTATGAGGTCAGTGGAAATCACTCATCTCATAGTTCTCCTTTAAATCAAATAAAGGTAAAATGCAAAAACACACCATGTGACTATATAAGGAAACAATTGCACCACAATACTGTAGGTTGAGTGGAGAGCAATAATTCTAGGGCCATTGTTTATGTGTGAAAGCTTATGTGCGAAATAATTTACTAATAATTTAGGATGATAACCAGTTGCTCTAATAAAATCCAACTTAAATTTCAGTTGAACTATTTTATTCTACAGGACCTCTGCTTTCAGAAAGTATAATATTCTGGGGGGCTTTATGTAATCATCAGGCCTAAAATGTGCATTTTAACATGTGTGCACATGTGTGTTTTGTATGACCCAGATTTGGTGATTTTGTTTGGATGGTACAACAACTTCTTTGTATGTCGTTAGCTTTTGTCAAACTTTCTCTCTGTGTGAACTGCAAGATTAGTTCCTTTCACAGTGCGCTGGGACCCTCGCTGAGTTTCGGAATGGTGAATGCAGTTTCGTTTCAGGGTACAATGTTGCAGGAAATAGGCTCTTTGTGAACTCAAGGCGAAAATCTGTCAAAAAGTGAAAAAAAATAGCAAACTGATGAGTCACAAGTTGAATAAAAACAAGATGACGGATAAAAAGAGAAGTAGTACTTATGTAAAAATGCAATATTTGTATTCTGGCAACAGTCACAAACTTAATTCACTGTGCCTCTCTTTAGGATGTTTACACTGTGGCAAGTTCTACATTTACTCATGCTAACAAAATAACAATGTTAATATATCTCCATAGCATTTGTGTATCGGTGCTAGAAATCGGGTCAGAGAAAAGGTATCTCCAATACTAATTCTCTTTCCCATACCTTTATCTGGGAGAGTAATTTTAGGGGAAAAGACTGGCACGGAAGGTCACAAGGCTCATAAAAAACAACTTTAAGGTACTTTCTCAAAAGGACCTAATGTGAGCATTTTCACTTGAATTTTCTTAAATTTCTTAGAATATTCTTGAATTTGTTTTTACTTAAGTAGTCTAGAAGTCTAATAGTGCAGTATGGCTGCAGCTAACGATTATTTTCAAAATCGATTAGTTAGCCGATTATTAAGTTCGATTAATCGGATTTAAAAAAAAGGGCTCCAGTGATGGACTACTAGTTTGTATTGAAATTGTAGTCCATCACGGGAGCAAGCTTGTGGAAGCGGTGGAAGTAAAAAAAAGTGTGGTGTGCAATATAATACATTATACAGCGGCGCAATGCAGAATACCAGCAGCTATAGAGGAATACAACAAATCGCAGCAATAGTACACTATAATCTACTATTGCTGGGATTTGTAGTCCTCTATAGCTGCTGGTATTCTGCATTGTATTGTATTTTGCATGGTATTCCGCATTGTATAATACAGCGGCACACTACAGAATATCAGCAGCCATAGAGGAACAACAAGTCCCAGCAATAATACATTATACAGCGGCGCAATGCAGAATACCAATGTATAATACAGCGGCACACTACAGAATATCAGCAGCCATAGAGGAACAACAAGTCCCAGCAATAATACATTATACAGCGGCGCAATGCAGAATACCAATGTATAATACAGCGGCACACTACAGAATATCAGCAGCCATAGAGGAACAACAAGTCCCAGCAATAATACATTATACAGGCTGCTTAATGTATTATTGCTGGGATTTGTTATTACTTTATATCTGCTGGTGATCTGCAGTGTGCCGCTGTATTATACATTGGTATTCTGCATTGTATTGTATTTTGCATGGTATTCCGCATTGTATAATACAGCGGCACACTACAGAATATCAGCAGCCATAGAGGAACAACAAACCCCAGCAATAATACATTATACATGCTGTTTAATGTATTATTGCTGGGACTTGTTGTTCCTCTATAGCTGGTGGTGTTCTGCAGTGTGACACTTTTTTTTTTGAACAGGAAACATTAAAACAGGTCCCCCTTACCTGTTTCTGAAACGTTGTAAGTCGCTGCTGTGGCGGCGACGACAAGGAAGCTCTGGCTTCTCGTGCTCTGCGGGTGTGTGTCCGGTTTAGCGTTTGTGCGGTGGCGTGGCGTACGCGGCGTAAGGCTCGTGTATGGAGCCGCAAACAGGCTTTCTAATTGATAGCCAACGAATAGATGATGGAAAACGTTGACAACGTTTTCCATCATCGATTTTAATCGACTTAATCGAATAATTGTTGCAGCTCTATTGTGCAGCATTTTATCTGGTAACTGTGCCTCAGAATTCAATTATTCTTGATACAGGTCTTACCCCATATCCTCACATCCTCTTGCCCTATATGACAGGCTACATTCACACAGGATGGCTGGCAATTCCTGTGGTAAGGATCTATGGATATTTGTGGCAAGAATCCCAGGTCTGTCCGTACAGATGCAGCATCTGTGCCTGTTCACGTTAATGACAGGGACCACATCTCTCAGCGACAGTCCGCAAGTAATCGTAAACTTATAAACGTATTTTGTCACTCTCATTAACACACTCTCATCCAGACCTCGTCAACTCTTTTCTACCTTCAAGTCTCTACTATGTCCTCCACCACCACCACCCACTAACTCACTCACTGCCCAGGACATTGCCACTCATTTCAAAAACAAAATAGATGCTATTCGGGATCAGATTGCCACTGTCCAATCAACTTCCCCTATTAATTTACCAGACCCTCCCTCACTTGAATTGTATTGTAATTGTAATGTCTTCCTTACATTGTAAAGCGCTGCGCAAACTGTTGGCGCTTATGTAATAATAATAATAATAATAATCGTACATGCTATAATTACCTGTGGTTTTGGATAGTTGATTGTCCCTGGATGGAGAAAGATTATGTTTAGGGACAGTCATCCCTCCCAACTGCAGGCATCTCTACGGACCCAGCTAGGGTTCCTGCCACAATAACCCGTAGATTCTTGCCACAGGAATCCCAAGCCGCAGCCTGGGAAAGCTCTGTCTGATTGGATTGCAGTGCAACCACCTAACAAACCAACTATATACAATATATGCAATCCAAGAAAGGGAGGATAAAGGGGAGAAGGTAAAGCAGGGCCAGACAGTGAAGGAAAGAGATACTAGGAGTAGCTGGATCAGGATAACAGGTTTTTACAGGACAGTAGGCAGAGAAACTGGGCACACAGGAATAATGCTGTAGCAAATTGAACTTCCTGAGGAGGGGGGTAAATACCCTCCCTGCAGCCAGCATCAGGTGGAAATTAATTGCTGAAAGACAAGGGTTTTCCAGGAACGGTGTCACAGGTGGGGAATGCAAGGTGTGGACTTCCTGGCCTCCAGATTTACATACTAGAAAGATTTATATCCAGATGCAGGGGCCCACTGGCTAATGGCTATGTGGAATAAGTACAGCCTGGTCTCTGCCATTTCTCTGATAAAATTTCTTCCTCAACTGCTTCACAGAATAGAGATGCAGGGCATTCTGATGATTCTCTTAGTCCCAGATTGGCCAATGACTTTGTAGGAATTCTTGCAGTTGTACCTTGGACCGTGAACTGCCTGCTTTATTCTTGCAAGGAACCCTCTTTGGTCCTGCGGAGGCCTAGGCCTTCCTTCTAGGATGGTCTCTGACTTGGACTCTAACCAGGACATTGTCTTGTCACCTTTTTGTCCAGCTCCAGTTCACCAGAAATCGATTTCTCTCCACTGTCTGAATGTGGCTTAGGATGTGCAAGCCAACCTCCCAGCCACATCATTCAGAAAGAATGATATGGCTGGGGTGCCCTTCCTGGATGGGCCCAGGAAGGGCACCCCAGCTTCTCATTCCACCATTTTTAGGTGGGTTAGACAGACCATTGTTCATGCTTATGGTCTCAATGATTAGGTCCCCCCTTGCAGTCAAGGCTTGCTCCACCAGGACTATGAGAGCTTCTTGAGATATTTGAAATTAGGCCTCTGCTTCACAGACTTGCAAAGCTGCCACCTGGTCTTCTATTCCCATTCTCCAGGTTTTACCAGGTGGACATTTCTGTGTCATCTGGTACCAGTTTTGGTTGGATGATCCTTTAGACTGCAGTATAAACCAAAGTTTTAAGGCTTCCTGTGTCCCTCAGTGCACTTCAAGAAAAGGCTTTAATGGTGAGTACAAAAATCTAATTTTAATAATGTATTAATGAGTACAGAGCATTCATTTGTATTTCCTGTAAGTTTAACTTTAAAACTTGGAGTCAGTTTTTTTTAATGTTGCAGTGTAATTTAGGCATACAGCAATTCTACAAAAATGAACAGACCTCCAATTCATATGTCTGCTTTGTTGGCTCATATGACTGGTATGTGACACTGCCCTTGCTAGCACAGCCTGACACTCAGTCCAGTAGTGCTAATGCCAGTCTATTTTGCCTGACATGTTTGGTCAACTAATGTAAGCTTTTGTCTGTATGTGTACAAAGCAAGGCTGTAAATTGTGCTGCAGAAAGATATTTCCATAAATAAATGTGACAGGAGATTTCTCCGGCCTGCCTCAGCATTGTGGCGGCTGCTAATCCTGCAGGCAACCATATTTTATTTGACAGATATCCTCAGTGCTTTCCAAAGTAAAGACTTGTAAAACTCAGAGGATGGCAAAACACACTTGTTATCGGCACTAAAAGAAAGTGCCTGTGTGAGAATCATTAGACTGTAGCAACAGTCTACACTGACAGCTTTACTGTCCAAGAATTTGTATGCAGCCAAGAGTGAGGGACTAGCCATTTTAATCACAGGAATCTCATCTTGTTGTTTGTGTTCAAACTATTTCCTTTAAAGAAAGGTTTCTTAACGTTTTATCTATTACAGATTCCCTATAGATTGCCCAATATGTCCCTATAACCCCTTCACCAGATTGTCAAAATTTTCACAGTGCTATTATATATCAGTATAACTTCAAAAGAAAGAGAGTTCCAGGTACTCAGTCTACTCAGAAAAGTACATCTAATGTCTCCTAATCACTTTTATTCATTAACAGAAGTATCTTTACACAATGTTTGTAAGCCCTGCACTCAACACAGCACCCAATCGCTTTCACTATGCCTGGGCTTCCCCAGTGCTCTCACTACCGGGCCTGCACTCCTCCCTTCTCACCACTGCACCTATAGTGGTAATGGGGGCCCATATGGACCTGAGGCTAGGGGATGCATTTCAAGAGTTTATGTATTGCACCTGTTACACATTGATTTGGGGTGCAATGCTCTGCAAGCTTCATTGCAAAAAAATTGTAAATGCCCATTGACACTTTGTTACATCATGCTTTCTGTATTAAACAAATCTTTTTGTTTAATACAGATTTCTTGTTAAATGAAACAAAGGGCCCTTAGTAGCTGTGTCTCGAAAAAGCTCTTCTGCTTTAAAATCTGGCAAGCCTAGAGTAAGGTATACACAGTTAGAATTTTGAACAAACAAAATCTATTTCGGAACATTCTTTCAACTTTCTAATCGTTGATGTGGTAAAATTGATGATCGATTATGACCACAGTGAGGAAAAAATTCAAAGAAGCATGTTGGAAAATTTTTCTCCATGAAATAATATTCTATGAGTGAATGTGGTTTTTGTTTGGGAAACGGAAAAATGTAATGTTAAATAAAAACGAAAATCAAATGCAATTTTGAACGACAATCACCAAGTCCTGATGGCATTATCAAGCATTCCGACGGGATTTTTCGTACGAACGTTCATTCAAATATCAATAAGGTACTTTAGGGGTTACCAGGTCATTGGGTTAGCAAGATGACCAAGACTAAGTTATAGGTGATGGGGGGAGCTGAAGCACTAAGGGTAATATCAAACAGGCTTAGCGCTAGTGTTAACTAACCAGTATCAGGATCACTACAAGACCACTGTCATTCTCTATAGAATCACTCCTTTACCAGCCTGGTGAACAAAATGAAGTTCACTTGTTGCCCCCTCGTTAGTGAGGAAGATCTGGCAGCGTTCAGAGCAAGCGAAGGAGCAATTCCACAGAGGTAAGTGGAAGGCACTTTTGAATGACTCTGGCAGTGTGTGACTAGCATCGGAGTCGCTTGTCTGACATCAGCCTAATGCTATACCTGAATGAATGTAAAATCTTGAATGGGTAGGCTTTTTTTGGTAGGCTTTTTTTGCAGCGCAGTCACTAAAATAAATTCTAACCTGAGACTAGATTCTAGAAAGTGCTTGCTTGTAATGCTGGAACACCCTCTGCAGGGTTCTTCCTGCTTTTTATGTAAAGGAAGTCTAATGTATAAAAATATCCGTACTGAGAAGTTTCTAACAGCTGCCAATCAGATTAAAACCTGCTTTAGAAGTCGTAATATGATTACTGATTCAGAAAGTAGAGAATGAAAGTAACACAGTGCCAGTTTCTGGAATACTCTGAACTCATATTAAGGTAAACACAGTGTGCGTTTTGACTTTAAAGTGACACTAAACACAGGAGTTAAAACCTAAAAATGCATTATTGTACCTTAACTATTCGCAAAAATGTACTGTACCCTATTTGTGTATCACTCAGCTGTAGATCCTCAAATCATCTCTGAATTCATAGTGACATTGTCCTTCCTTCTGGAGGGGGGCTACTTTTGTTCCCCATGGCCCTTGTTTGTTGTTAAGTAGCCACGGCTCCAAACTCGCACCTGCGATAAAATGCAATCTCACATTTAGTTTACTAATTTGTATTGAGATTGTAGTCCATCATGGGAGTGATCTTGGAGCAGTGGCTACTTTGCAACACACACAGGGACCATGGGGAAGAAAAGTAGCCACAGATACATTTTTGTTAATAGTTAAGGTACTTGAATGCATTTTTAAGGTTTAACTCCTGAGTTTAGTGTCACTTTAATACAGGTGCATTGTTTACTGGAAACAAGTAATGTGCTCATCTGCTGCCTTGATTTGTTTTAAAAGAAATAACATTTATGATTACTTTCGGAATGAGCCTAGTATACATGGATGTTCTCCATCTATTTGACGCATTTAATATTGTTATTCATTGCACAAACCGCGCAATATATTGGAATGTTGCTTATGATAGGTTTGTAAACTAATAGTTGCCATAAACAGTCACAATCTGGCCGCAAAACTGTCTGAGAGGCCCTTTACCAAAATAGCATTTGGCATTAGAACTGCCCTGCCTAAAGTGAAAATAAATCTTATTGCCTTTACAGCAAATGTGAGAAGTACATAGATCTTTTGTCTGGAGACGCATATCAAGATGGACACAGTGGTGTCTATGGAATACTTTCCTTCTGTCTCTTAGTGCTCATAGACATTGTGTACCTTAGGGAACAAATCATAAACATTTCATACTGAACACAGTAGCTATTTACTAATAGATCATTGATGGACAATTATAACATCAGATACAAATGTAACATGCAAACTAAGCTGTGCAGAAAAAGGGACGGTTGCACAGGCTGGGACAAAACATATAGCGGGGTGCTATAAACGTATGCTTCAAAAGGAAAAAAAACAACAAACTGTTGCTGTAACTGAAAAGTGATAACCGGAGTTAGGCTTTAATTTGTTTGTCACGTCTAGGTCTGTTTCTTTTTTGGGAATGAGCCACAAAAAGGAAGTTGGTGACATTAGTGCAAATGATCCTACCAGACATGCATAAAGTGTTATCTTTTAAAGTTCATGCTTGAAAATGGTGTCATATTCATATAACACCCCCATTTCCTGCTCAAAAGTGATCATGACCTGAGAGTAACAGACACCAAAGAACGTCATCTTTTCCTGTCACTGCTATGCCATTCTTTATTTTTGCTGAGAAGTCTTCCTCTGTGACAAAAGTTGAAAGAAAACAGATTACAAGATGTACACATGGACTTGAATTATGTAAAGGAAAGAGGTGACCTTTTTTTAGAAGACTGACAACAGCGACCTCTTCACCCCCTGCAACTTCTGTTTCCTTCATAAAGAAATCTGAGTCAGAAACAATAAGTGGGAAAGAAAATGGTGACCTATAGATGATCTGAAAGTATGCATCTTGACTGAAGTGGCTCCTTTGCTTTAAAGCTGAACTTTGGGCAGGTATAGAAGATGAGACTTTTTGGTTGGTGAGGTTACATCTATGAGAAGACCCATTTTTAACTTTAAGAAGCCCTTTGTTTTCTACGGACATGTACATCATATATACAGTATATCCAGCAATAATAGGCAATCTCTTAGCCTATGAATACCGTTTCAAAAAGGTTCTTTTGACTTCTTATTTTAAAGTGGAACTATGGGCAAAAAAATGTGTGTGTGTATATATATATATACAGGGTATATATATATATATATATATATA
>NW_017306762.1:928292-988357 GCF_000935625.1 Nanorana parkeri | reverse complement strand
ATATATATATATATGTCCTTTTTTATTTTGCCCATAGCCCCACTTTGAGGGTGCATTTACAACGCAATCTGAGCCACAAACGAGAGTCAATACAGGTACGTTGACCTGAGTTTGCTTAATGCGTTGACAGCCATTGCGTTGGTTTACACTGCATGTTTTGGGGTTTTTTTGGCTTGATTTTTATACTAAGCTATGTAAAGTATTGGTTCCACCTTCTGTTGACATGCATTAGCAGTTCACACCAGTCCGTTATGTTGCGTTGCATTGCACTGAAAAAATGTAGTGCCTGCTCTACATTTTTTTTCAGCGGTGGGCAGCATAACGCAATTCACTGGTGTGAACTGCTCCCATTCACACCCATTCATTTTCAGGTATGCTTGAAAAACGGATTCCAATGCATCTGGGGTGAATGGGGCTTAAAGTGTATGTGTAGCCAACTTTTGTTTTTAGTTTTGTAAGTAGGAAAATGTTAAAACACCAATCAGGTTATGGTTTGCCGTCTGTGTGCTGCTAAAGAGATTTCACTTCCTGCCTTGGAGACACAACATGAAGAGGAAATCTTTTCAAAGTGAGGTAAATTCCCATCTTTTTTTGTCCAGGACATTTGTTTGCTTTGGAAGGTTTTCCTTTGATTTCTAAATTTAGGATTTCCCCTTGCTGTCTGTCTCAGTGACAGTCGTCACTGGAGTTTGAAGAGTGTGTGAGAATTTCTGCCCATTCAGGCAAAAAAATATTTGTAAGGTCAGGTACTGATGTTGAACATGAAGACCGGTTTATTTAAAGCTGAATTTCAAGATCGGCTACATTTTTTGACACAACATCCATTCCCTATGTTCGATAAAAATGCCCAAGAGTGTGTTAAAAAAAAAACCCTTAGTTTTATTCATAGTATCGTCATCCTTCTTCCCCTAGGATTGCAGCTATATTTGGCTGCCAAGAGGTAAGATCTGAAAATGCATATGTTACAGCATTCAGACCCAATCATTAAAAGGGTACTGTGCTGAAATGGAGAATGGCGCCACTGTAACATAAGTCCCAATCCAAGATATCACCAGCACACCATGTTTAGATGAAAATACAGGACACTTTATTGTCAACGACAAGCTTTCTGTTGGTAACAATAAAGTGTCCTGTTTTTTCATCTAAACTGGCTACAGCCACTGCAGGCAGCGAAGATGTATGGACATCAGTGTTGTCCTGCGTCAACTACAGAAGGACAGCACCAAGATCAGCTGCCCAACTCAAGGAGAGAGAGCGGTGGTGACCAGTCTTCAAAACCAGAAACTGCATTCAGTAAGACCTGTGGATCACAACTTTTAAGGGGATTAGTCAAGCTGTTGTATTTGAAAAGATTGTTGCAGATTCATCTAAAATAAGGGAATGCTTTAACAAAGCAAGATTATTTGATCTATCTGGAATGTATCTCTAAAGTTCTGTCATGACATGGGATCGTATGACTAGTACTTGTGTATTCTCTCTTATAACGTGTGTATCATTTTTGTTTTGTGACCTTTTAAATGCAGTTTTGTTGATATGACAATGTATCTGTTGCATTTCACTGTGTAGTACACACAACACCAACTCTGCTCTCTGCTTCCGGTGACATCTTCCGCCCTATAAGACCCGTGGGAATGTTTCAGTAAACAAAGCAAAACAGTCTTGTTAATAGGTTTATGAGAAACAGAAGCCTGACTGTTTATTTTGCATTAAGTAAGTATGTTGATGTTGCAGTATGCATGCTAGAATTGGTACGCCCATTATAATTTCATGGTTAAGCCAGAATTGTAAACACTACATGCTACTGCTTTACAAACAATACATTTCAATGCATCACAAGTTGATTTAAAATAGAAATGATTCTCATAAAAAAAGTATTTAATTTTGTGGTAGCTTCCAAGTCTTATTTAGGGCCATAGAAGATATAAATGGAACATTACAGCTGTTACATATACCACCTGAGCCTCTAGCTAGAGTGTCCTTATGTCTCGGTAGCCTCAGAGAAGGAGGCAGAGGCCCTCTAATGTCTAATCTGGGCTTAACTAATACCAACATTAACACCCATTCCCACCAATCATGAGTTCAATGTCAAAACATCAGTGGAAGGTCTTCTAATGTCTTTTCTGGGTTTCACCACTAAATGCCAACATTAAGACCCATTCACACCAATCATAGGTTTAATGTCAGAACATCAGTGGCAGACCTTCCAATGTCTATTTTAAGCTTCCTCATTAAACGCCAACTTTAAGACCCACCCCCACCAATCATGAGCTTAATGTCAGAACATTAGTGGCTCTGGCGTTGTACTCTTGAATGGTGGGGGTGGGGTGTAGAGCCATGTATCTGACCTGTATGTATTATATATAGCTGCTCCATGACCAAGCAAAGTTTTTTTCCTGTTACTTTAGCACTGCACGTTTGTAATAATTGTTATCAAGCATGAGTTCTGTTTTGGGATTAAAGAGCAGGATGTGTTTGGCTGAAACACATTCCCCTGTTTAGATGTGTATTGTGTTTGCAGTTCAAAAGATTGTTGCCATTGAATGCTTGTATAGAACATATCCCTTTCATTTAAAGTAATTGTCCTTTTCAAATATTAGATTGGGTCTCTTGGTGTAGATAGCAAGATGATTTACCTAGAAGATATTTGCTTTTGAATCAAAGTAAACGTTGTCTAAATGTTGAGGTTGGCATGTGCTGACAGTTGGCACCAGAACTAGTGCCCCCATTGCAAAAGTTCCTGACTTAGTGTCAGCTCAAACTGATTTTCCCTCATATTGTTACTTTAGGTGATAGTGGTTACCAAATAATGGATAGCGGTTACTAAGCTATATACTTTTGTTGACTCTTCCCAGTGAAGATAGCATTGAGGACCCAACAGAGGTTCTAACTGTGCTCCATCGTAAAGGGAAAAAAAAAATTGGCTTTAGATACACTAGAACCAAATTAGGATAAAAATACATAAAGGGAAACAGCACATTCCCTTGGTGGTCTTCTTTTTCATATCACCATTAGATAAATTAAATACACCACTTGTAAAAAAAATGATCTGATACAGGCCATCATTTAACCTGGAGGACATCTTGAGGCAGAGAAAGGGTACTACAGGGGGACAGCGCTGGAGAAGAAGTGAGTATTGCTACCAGAGCTGTTTTTTTTTTCTTTAAACCTCTGGGGTGGGGGGGCTTCAAAACAAAAAAAATGCCTGGAGTTGGGCATTAACCAACCTTCTCTTATTTTGAATGAGGTTTTCTTTATATTGTTGTCTGTTTTTTCTTATACTATGCTTTTGTGTGTATATGACAAGTTTTCTTGAAAACAGACGAGTTGATCCTTTTCAAAGCCCAGCTAAGAATAATGATCAGATGTGAGGAGCAGTTAAGAAGAGGGACTTGTGTGTTTGGTTGTGGTCAGAGGAGTAGTTGTTTCTTGGTGTCATATGAACAGTAGAGATTGTCAGGAGCCACTTGGATTTGTCAGTGTGGGAGCTGGCCCAAGTACTGAAATCCTTCTGCACTCACACAAGTTTGGCACGGCTGGCAGACTGCAAAGAAGATTGTTACTGTTTGCTCTTGACAGTGTTATGAGAACAATAGAGGATTACTGAGTTATTAATTCATCCTGGGAAGTATTTCCCTGTGCGATCAAATTACATTCTTCAGCCAGAACTAATGTATGTTTACTATGGCAAGCAAAGCACACTGTGAAAATGTTCTAGTATATTTTGACTTCTGTTAAAGAGACATAGGGAATTGCTGATAAAACAACCTGTAAGGACTTTCTTCTTTTTATCTGACTTGCTTACCAAAACTATGTTGTCTTATTTAAATTGAACCTAACGTCAAACTGTGCACACTAACCTATAGGCATTGTGGAGAAATTAATCTTCAATCTTAGCTCTTTCCCTATTACATTGTATGGAGAACAGAATCTTGGCGGCCTGCCAGCCCTCTAATGTAAACACTCAGCAGATGTCTCTAAGCCAGGGATGACCAAACTCCGGCCCTCCAGCTGTGGTGAAACTACAAATCCCATGAAGCATCTCTCTCCGGGAGTCATGTCTGTGGCTGTGAGAATCTTGCAAAGCCTCATGGGATTCGTAGTTTCACCACAGCTGGAGGGCCGCAGTTTGGCCATCCCTGCCCTAAGCTGTTTGAAACAAACTGAAACTTGACTTCAGAGTTTACGTTGTGAACTTTGAGAATGAACCAGTTTACTATACAAGCAGCTTGTGAGATAGCTTGTTTTAATGCAATTTAATGCTTATTTAAGTTAAACAGCATTAAAACAAGTATTTACATATTATACCTAATATGTAAATACTTGAATGCCCATAGTCTGGGTCACAGGTGCGCTTTAAACTTTTTATTCTCAAAATACTCGCTGCTGATTGAGATTATTTTTTAAATTAGCTATGGACAGATATTTCCACCTATGCTTGTAATCCAGTATATTACAGTTTACTCTGCTTCTTTCCCATTTCATGGTCTGACACGAGCTTGTTTTCATAAAAGCAACACAGATAGAGCAAAAGTTCTGTAAATAGTGATCTTTTTCACACTGTGACTCTACCATGTATAGAGTAAGGGGGATGCCATTACAGAGAAAAAGTGTTTGGTACCCTGGAGTTCCGATATACCATGTACAGTATATCCCTTTGTATAAATTGAAATAGGTTATCTAGGTCAAGTAACCAGAGTTAATGAACACTGTTCAGTAACCATCTCTCAACAGTGTCCTCTCCTTTGAGAACACTGTTACCATTTTTTTTGGATGCCATTACAGACTTTCTTTAAAAATGTTAGATTCCTAGTTTTGACTGACTTCAGTACGTTTCAGTGACGGTCCTAGAACAAACATGCTATTAATAAGTGTCAGAATTACTCTATACTTGTTCTAGATCAGCGACTCAGACTTTATTGAAGTCAAATTATTAGAATGACAGCCAGTGGACTAGCATTCTCAAAGGAGAGTTCAGTAATGACAGCCCCCATTAATCTCTCATGACGGTGCCCCTTTACTCCAACTACAATAAACTGAAATGTCATCCGTTAGCTTAGATTTTATGAACTTTTTAAAACCCTATGGCACATTTCAATTTGCTTTTATTGCAGGGCAGTGCATTTTGGATAAAGCTTACAAATCCTAAAATTATAAAAGGATCTTTGTAGAGAATCAGATTGTTACATATTGAACCTTATATTGGGAATAATGGGAACACCCTTAGAGGAGTAAATCTATATTAAGATTTTATTTTCTTTAGACTTTATTGACACTGGTTGGTACTCCTACTTTGGGCTGTGGTACTTGCGATTGAGTCATCAATAAGTCACATGAGGGTGTGTAGAACAGGTTTTTCTCTATGGGAAGTGACATGTGATAATGTTTAATAAATATTGTTGTTGTCACACATTTAGTACATTTTAGCTTCTTCTTTGTGTGCAAATATCAAGTCAGCATTGTTATATTTGGTTCTATTATATTTGGTTCTATGTTTCTATCATATTTGGATCTATTATCTACCTTAGGTAGGCAACAAACCCAGTGAGAGAGAAGATAGGCTTGAGCCTTGCTACTTTACCATCTACAGTATCTGCTATGACATAGACTGCTATGGCGTCTGCCAAACACCGTGGCCTAGTCTCTGCCCAGATTTAGGCAAAGACATTCACCTTTTTCTTTAAAACTGGAGGAAGTCTTGAGTACAACTACAGATATTAACCAAGTGTGCCTTTGTATTTTACCCAGTTATCTTTATGTCTACAGAGGAACCTAGCTAATAAGGATTAAAAGACTGATGTCCATCAAGTTGAAGTTCAGACAACTACAGTTTTGGTCCTAGGAAGGCACAGAAAAACAACCATACCCAGGTCAACTGTTGCCAATTCTGCCACATAGGTTTAAAAAAATAATCCATTCTGACTTCTCAAGGGCCATCAGATCAATTCCCCAGACCTAAATATAAATCTGTCTTCAGTAATTACAACATCGGGTGTTAAAAGATGTAAAAAATCACCTAGACCTTTTTTTTAAATTTCAGTATTGTTTAAGCCATTACAACCTCAAGTGGCAAAATATCACTGCTTAACTGATTTTAACTGAATATTTCATTTTATCCTGCACTTTGTTACATTTTCCATTCATTTTGTTCATTTAATTGCCTGCCTCTCCACCACCTCTAAAATCACCATGGCTTTTTGACAATGTGATGGCCATAACGGGTCCCTGTATTTTAGAATAGCCTTACGAGTGAATTTTATATTCAATAAAGATATAGGCATTACATGGTTTTATCTCTTTTTTTCATATGTCCCAAAATGTTGTTTGCTTTTGCAGCTGTCATTTGGCATTGAGTGGTGCTGCCAAGCTTATTGTTAACCAGTATTCTTATAGGACCACCATTGTGAAAAAATATTATAGTCTATATATATTGTATAGGGCCAGGGCTCAAAATTTCCACTTGCCTGCTCGCATTTGGCGAGTGAAAATGCAGTGCGGTCACGGACCTGACTTATGAGAGCAGCTGCTCCTTGCTGTCCTGGCTCTGTTCCTTTCGGCTGGAGCTCTGACAGTTCTGAGCTTTACTTTTATTCTGCATATAATATTTAAAAGTGTAATTTCATAAAATAATTTAAGAGGGTGTGTTAAGGGGTGGAGTTAAGGCCAGGGCAGTGTAGGGGTTAGGTGGTGCAACTGGTGGCGAGTAACTCTTAAGGCCTGGCTAGTAGCTCAGGACTTGAAATGTTGAGCCCTGTTGTATGCATTTAATAAATTTAAAGATTGTATTCAATATGAAAATTCCTTTGTATTCAATTTCACATACCTTTATTTTTGGTTTTCGTTACATCTTCACAAAAAGTAAAGCTGAATGGCAAAACTGCCATTGACTGGGAATGGAGAAAAATATTTCACTGACAGGGCCAAGTACAAACTGTCGTTGCCACTGCTTATACAACCCTAGGTGTGTTATAGTTTTGTTCCAACCACTATCACTTTTGTTTTTTGCTGGACAGCTTGCTCTCTATTTAAATGTGTAAAACAATATAGATTTAGGTTCGGGAAAAGACTGATCAGTCTCTACCTACTCAGACTGATTTTTGCAGAAGCTATAAGCATTAAGATATTCCAAGAGGGTCTAAACTCTATAGAAGTCTTCCCTATCCCATTGGGGTAGGGCCGAGTTCACTCTTAAAAGAGTAAAGGAACCTGAAGACAGGGAAGCGTTTTGCATGTTATGGTATGGTGGTAATAAGGAACCAGAGGGTGTTGGTGAACTGAAATAGATAAGTATACTTTCTCTAGTCACAGCAGAGCCTGGAGAGGGGCAGACAGTAAGGTATTGCTTTAGATTCTAGCCTGTATGGAGAGAAGAGTAGCCTTGTTATATCCGTTCTATCTGGGGTCCCAAATGTTAAGGACTAGAAACAGATTGCCATTTGATCTGCCTTGCTTAGCTAAGACCTGCAAAGGAGGATAAATTAAACATGTAGGTTGAGTGATAGTTCAACAATCTGTTTGTATTTTTCCATAGCTATCACATAGATATACTTTCAGATTCCAGCAGTTATTTTCCAGGGCAGGTTTCTTTTGGTGAGTTGTCAAGGGGGGACTTGGCACTTTTCATACATGAGGTCTGCAAATGCTTTTCCTCATTAATTTGACTGTTAGAAACATCCTATAATCAGTTCATTTTTGTTATGAAATGTATAAAACTGTTGATATGCCCATCATGCTTGATAGAGATCTTCTTTAACTCTATAAATGACATCTGGATCTCCTCACATTGGTGTTTGTATGCCTAACCTGTTTGTTTTCTTTGAATGTCTTAATACAAATAGTTTCCCGTAAATTGCTATTTTAAATAACATGTTCCATTCTAAAAAAAAAATCCTTTCGTTATTAGCTGTACAAGATTGTCCAGATTAAATGTTTTGCTGTCTGCAGGACCATTCCGGTTTCTTTTGAAATTGTACAAAACCAGGTATTAATGTCATGTATTACATTCCCACAAACTAGGCGGCTGCTGCTTTTGTCTGCTTTGGATGTGCAGACCGATGTGCTTATAAACATTTTACAGGCATCGCCATATGCAGAGCGAGACTTGACTTCCTTCCAGCGATCAGAATTAGAGTTTGGCAGCTGTAATCGGTCAGACATTTCCTTGCCGGGTCCCCTGGGGATGGTAAATGGGAAAGAAGAGTTTCTCTGTGTGACATGAGCTGAAGCCATACTTGCTGCAGATCATCTATGTAGAACTGCAAATTAACAGAATGCATAAAGTTCAAGGCATATCATATCTGGGAGGGCAATGGCGGTATGGCTCTTAGTAGCTAATAAGATGTTCTTCTCAATTTTTAAGGTATAAAAACTTTACATTTAGATACACTTTACACTTGCTTTAGAATAGTTTGGTTGTGTTCACACCTGTGCATTTTAGTGCATCAAAGTGACACTAAACTCAAAAGTTAAATCTAAAAAAATGTTTCAAGTACCTTACCTATTAACAAAAATGTATCTTATTTGTGTATCAATCAGCTGTAGATCCTCAAATCATCTCTGAATTGGCGCTGACACTGTCCTTCCTTCTGGAGGAGGGCTACTTTTGTTCTCCATGGTCCGTGTGTGTGTTATAAAGTAGCCAACCTCACTCCTGTGATGGACTACAATACAAGGTTGTCACGGCAGTGAGCTTGTTGTGGTCACTACTTTACTACAGGGTTGTAGTCCATCACGGGAGGGAGCTTGTAGTGGTGACTACTTTACTACAAGGTTGTAGTCCATCACGGGAGTGAGCTTGTAGCGGTGTACAACATACACAGAGACCATGGGGAACAAAAGTAGCCATCCTCCAGAAAGGTACACTTTCTAAAGTACCCCTGTGACCCAAAGAAACAGATAGTGGACTACTGATTGATTGGTTATATGGTGGTACCGTCAGGTGACTTGGACACTGGTCAGAGCCATCCGGAACCTATATAACCTATCCCCTTCCCCAAGATGCTCAGTTATTTCTTACCTCAGATCCTCAGGGGAGGAGGGGGCATGTCTGGCTATGAAGGAGAGCAGACGCGTGTATTGGAACTCCGAGGCGGTTTTCAGCATATTATTGAGCCATCCACTTATCTTATTCAGTATGCTAAAGTTCAGGAAGGCAAGGGAACACCCTGGACCCCCGCAGGGCAAAATGAACAAGAGTAATTTGTGGCTTCTCCGTGTCCAAGCCTGTGGTCAGGAGGCCTGGACATGGAGGGTGTGAGTCAGGCCAGATATCCCCAGGCAATCGGGTAACCGCTCGAGACCTTGCCAAGTGCAATACCCCACCTGCAAGACAAACACCCACACTCACCAATCCTTTCTTCAGACTTGCGAGACCCGCCATCTCCCTCAAGCTCAGTGTTCTCTCGACCCGGAGGTGGTTGGAGTTCAGATAGACCCGGATATCAGGATTTTGATATGGGCTTTGCCTACGTGCACAAACCTGGATAATTGGGCACTACAGATTAAGGAGGCACTACAGAAGGAGGTAGATCTTCTAAAACAGTGAATGTCTGTTACTTATTCCAAGGTAAATAAGCTCCAGCATCAGCATGAGGCACGTATTGTGGCCCTTGAACTTTCCCATAAGTGCTTTCAATGGAGGTTAGTGAGAATCAAAACCGGCGCAATAATATGTGTGAAAGGTATCCCGGAGTCTACCGCTGTCCAGGGCCTGTGCAAGACCATGATGATGATTGTGAACTCCATGTTCGGTAGGCCTCCACAGGAACCATTGGAGCTGGATAGGGTCCATCGTGTGCCATGACCTGCAGGGGCGAACGTGGACCATCTCAGAGATGTGCTTTGCAGTGTCCACTTTTATACTGTCAAAGACACCAGTGGTCATACACACTTCTATCGCAGTGGGACATGGCCAACAATGTATCCCTAAGTTCTGATTGGGAATTACAGGCTTTCCAGATCTGAGGGGCCAGTTTCTCTACATTTTGTTTCTAGGGGGAGGGAAGAAGGTATTTTATGCAATATGTTCTAGTCATATGTTGTTCCTTGGTGTATGGACTGCTTCTGTAATGTTGCTTGTCACCTAATATATTTACATGCCAGGCCTCGTCCTACATCAAGGATGTGATTCTTGCCATTTCAATGTTTGTTTGTTTTGTATGTGTTGTCTGTCACCTCTGCCATGCCGCCCCTGGTACAGCTGATACTCATGTAAGAGGCCCCCCAGGCTGCCCAGACCCTTCACATGGGTACCAGCCATACACACACTTCTCCTCTCCCGCCACCTGTTACTAGGGATGCAGCCTGGAGAGGAGGTGAGTCACAGGACCCACCCCCTTGCTGATAAGCCCGTCAGAAGTGCGGGGCCCTGCACTGCCGCATATTCAACTAGAGGGTGGCCCAGGACCGGACCTCACTGGACCCCCCACAGCCTCAGGCCCCGGCGGTAGTTCCAACCCTGGACAGGGAGCCGCATCAGAGGGATGAAAGAGCCACATGCGGCTCCAGAGCCGAAGGTTGCTGACCCCTGGTATAGCAGCTATGTGGTATTTCGATCACTTTGTCTGTGTCACCCTGGGATTTTTTCAGGTTATATGTTATGAATGGTGTGGTTTTTTTCATCTTGTATCGGGCGCAGGGGCCCTTCATGGGCTTTAACTCAATGGGTGCCAATTTTTGATGCAACAGCCTAAACGTCTTGTTATGGTTATAGCAGCTTTTTACTGACCAGCAAATGTTGCTACAGCTTTTCTTTATATTACACCTCATACCCCACATAGGCTCCCCATTTGCCCTCCAGAGTGGGCTTTGGGATATTGGTTTTACACTCTTCTTAGTATTTGTTGAGACTCTTGCAGTCTCTGTTCTGCTTATCTTGTCTATCCTCCTTTTATTATACTTTCTTTCCCTTTCTTTTCTGTTCTGCACCGGTCCCTTTCCCTTTCCTTCTGCTTTTCTACCTTTTGACATTTTCTCCTTCCTTATCTCCTCCCCTGCTTCAGGGGGGCTTTTTTTATTTTTGCATCTGCTGTTTGGCACCACTTTATTATGGCACACTTATGTAAACCTGTCTCTTTTAATGTTCAGGGCCTGCAGGCTCCGGGAAAAAAAACAGGCCTCTTGGCGGTACTGAAAAGACTACAAGCTCGTATATATTTTTAATTCAGGAAATGAATTTCAAGCTGTCCAGTTTTCCCAGATTTCAAAACAAATGGTACCCTAATGCATATCCATTGTGTATCCATCCGTTATTAACTTATATGTATATGTACATATATACACCTTGAGGAGGTAACTAGTCCCCCAGTTCGGTGGATATATATATACCTTCAGAACAAGGCAATATATTAATTTATATTTTACACCTACTTTTTTACGGAATCCACCTTTAGCGCTGTGTTATCACTTGCACATCATATCCATTGTGGCTCTTTGAATTCCAAATCCAAGGGGGTTAGTTTCTTGATCCAAAGGTTGATCCTGTGTGAGTGCCTTAATACCTGGCATCAACCTGAGGGGCGAGCTATCTTTGTAAAAGGGAAACTTGGTATCCAGATTCAGTGGCATCACTAGGGGGTGTGGCCTGCACCCAGGTGACACCATTGGAGGGGGTGACACCAAAATGACTTAGTCATTTTGGTGTCAAACCCCTCTGAAAAGTCGGGCACTTGTTCATGCACCCAGAGCCCTACAGTTGCACGAGAGAGAAGGGGACCCGGCGGCATACCTTATGCCGCTGGGCGAACGTCCCCTCCTCTCTCTGCTGGAGTCCATCACCAAAATGGCCCCCGGCAGGTAACAGCGCGTGACGTCATCGTGTGCGATGTTGTCACGGCAGGGTGTGACCCGGTGGCTGCTCTGGGTGACACCATGCCTCGGGACGCCCCTGCCCAGATTTCTTCAATAACAATTTATATCTGCCTAATGCCAACTAAGCCCCTTTTTTAGAATCCGTGCTGAAAGATTTGAAAAGTGGATTTAAAATGAACATTTAAAATGGATTTAATTTTATTTATTTAAAAGGACCTAGATTAGTAGCAATTAAATTGGGGCATGGCCCATTCATTGCACTGTATGTGAGTGCAAGTGGTTTAAATTTGATTCATTTAAAAGGACCTGAGTTAGTAGCAATTATATAGGAGCCTGGCACATGCATTGTATTTGTAAGTAAATTTGGGAAGAACACACATATCCATATCATCCCCTAAAAAGAAATGTTTTTTCTGTGTCTTAGGAAAGTTTTTTTTTCATATAAGCATACCGATACATAGATAGGCAGTATTGAGACAGTTTGAGCTGATTTCATGTGTAATACTCATACATGTATCCCTACCTCTAATACGTTAGTTTGGTGCGCTGATTTCAAGCCTTCAAAACACATGAGTCTAACTTCCAACCTGATTCCCAAACTGTCTAATTAATATACTGTAAATGAAGCACTGTCTGACTTTCTTCTTTGTTGTCTTGAATAAGGTTACCGGCAGTTCTGGTAAGATGTACATCTGTTACAAGGCATGCCATTACTGTTCCTGTCCTGCCTTCACTTTCTCTGTACTCAGAAGAAGCGACAGCATGCTGGTAAGTTAGATATGTAAACTAGAGGAGGCAGTAGAGCCTATGGTGAAAATTCACTTTGCAAATAATACCTAATCACAGGCAAGCAGAGCTTTACTACATTCGCTAAGCTTTAGTAAATCAACCCCTAAGTGTAAAACACATTTGTTGTTCAACATTCAAACAAATCAAATAGGGTGTCACAATATATTATTTGGGTGCCCAAATAGTTAAACATATTAAATAGACTCTGTTGAGCGAAAAACACATTTGTGAGACCCAAAAGCCATGACAAATTGATATACCAGGGTCCTAGAAAACAGGTCAGTGACTCTTTAGGTCATAATCAAGGGCACAACTATAGCCATAGCAGACCATGTAAGTTCTGTGGGTCTCAGAATCATCTACAGTATGTAAGTAGCAATAGCATTTGGAAAATTTGGATAAAATTAGGGATGCACCGATATATCGGCTACCGAAATATATTGTCCTAAAATGGCACTTTTGGCTAAATGCCAAAAGTGCCATTTTCCTGCAGATACATCGGCCCATCCCTGCTTTCTTTACGCTGCTCCGTGTCCCAGCAGAGAGGAGAGAAAGTGTGACAGCCAGCCTAGCGCTGCGGGAGGAGATCACTGTGAGCGGCCGGCGTCTCTCCTCTCACACCGCTCAGCCTCCTGTCACAGTCCAACAGAGCGGTGTGGGGGTGGAGACAGCCAGCGCTGTCACAGGATTCTGAGCTCTCCTCCCGCACCACTCGTTCAGCCTCCTGTCACAGCTGTCAGAAAGGAGAGCAAGTGCAAACACTCAGCGATCAGTGATCACTGAGTGTTTGTAGATAAGTGGGGCATAGCATGTTTACTATATCCTCAATTATGAATGAATAGGAAGTGATCTACATCACCTCCTTTTCATTCATGATTGAGGTTATAGTAAACATACTCTGTCCTCATGTTATCAATGAACAGGAACACTCATTGTCCTCAATCTCTTTTTCTTTTTTAAAAGGGAAATATCATGGGTCTGTTTAGACCCCTAATATTTCCCCGAAGCCCCTAAAAGTAAAGTTAAAAAAAAAATGTTTTTAATAAAAAATGAATTGATAAATAAAAATAAATATACAAATTTAAAAAGTTTATAAAAAATAAATTAAAATGATATATCGCTTCTGTTGTAAAGCCGACAGTCGGCTCTACAAGTTTAAACAGTGTCCCGGCGGCAAAAGTCGCCGGGAGTCTGTTTAAATAGCCCCGATGCTGGCGTCAGTCACGAAGGGGTTAATGGTTTTGCAATGGTGCCCCATCACAAATAGTTATTGCTCTGGTCACATCTTACATGTCAGTTATGTCTCACTATAGCCACTTCATATTGGACATTTCTGCTCTACTTTGGCATGGGTAGTGTTAAGGTATCACTACTACTTACTGTATATTAGGGTTGGGGGAGATATTCTACTTCACACTCACCAATATGACTAGATTGGTCTGCTTCTTTCAGTGAGTGACAATAGCCCTCAATTATATTGTTATATCAGAAAGGAAAAAAAAACTGTAGAATCCAGTCTTAGCTGTAGTAATGCTGCTATATCAAGTCACAGCAAAATAAATAGTGGAGGACAGGTTCTCCTCTGTGTTCCTACAATGATGGTTCAGAGAAAGGAGTCCACGGTTAAAGTAAAAATAATTTGCAATACATGGGATACTTGGAATACTTGGGCTTTAAATTTGTGTTAGTACAACCCCAATTCCAAAAAAGTTGGGATGCTTTGTCAAATCTACATAAAAACAGAATGCAATGATTCGCAAATCTCATAAACCCATATTGTATTCCCAATAGAAAACATAGCAAATGTTTAACTGAGAAAATGTGCCATTTTAAGAAAAAAAATAAGGTCATTTTGAAATTGATGGCAACGTATCTCAAAAAAGTTGGGACAGGGCCATGTTTACCACGGTGCACCCTCCCCTCTTCTTTTAACAACACTCTGTAAATGTATGGGAACTGGGGAAACCAGTTTTGGGAGAGGAATGTTGTCCCATTCTTGCCTGATATAGAATTCTAACTGCTCAACAGTCCTGAGTTGTGATACAATTTCTTTGTCGTATTTTACATTTTAAGATGTGCCAAATATTTTCAATTGGTGAAAAGTCTGGACTGCAGGCAGGCCAGATAAGCACCCAGACTCTTCCACTACTAAGCCATGCCAGTGTCATAGATGCGGTATGCAGTTTAGCATTGTCCTGCTGAAATTTGCAAGGCCTTCCCTGAAAAAGACGTCATCTGGATGGGAGCATATGCTGCTCTAAAACCTGGATAAATCTTTCAGCATTGATGGTGCCTTTCCAGATGTGCAAGCTGTCCATTCCATACTCACTAATGCAACCCCAACACACAGTTTTCCACCTTCAACAGACCATTTTAAATGAGTTTTGGCCCAGATAAGACGGCGGTGTTTCTGGATCATGTTCAGATATGGCTTCTTCTTCTGATAGAGCTTTAACTTGCATTTTTGGTTGGCATGGCATGGCAAACTGTGTTCAGACAGTGATTTTGGAAGTATTCTTAAGCCCATGCAGTGATGTCCATCACAGACTCGTGCGTGTTTTTAATGCAGTGCTGTCTGAGGGCCTGAAGATCATGAGCATCTAATATTGTGTTTCGGTCTTGTCCCTTCCACACAAAGATTTCTCCAGATTCTCTGAATGTTTTGATTATAATATGTACTGTAGAAGATGATATATTTAAAATCTTTGCAATTTTATGTTGAGGAACATTATTCTGAAATTGTTCGACAATTTATAGAAGCAGCTTTTCAAAAGATTGCTGAACCTCTGCCCATCTTTACTTCTGAGACACTCTGACTCTCTAAGATGCTCTTTTTATACCCAATCATGTTACTGATCTTTTGCCAATTAACCTAATCAGTTGCAAAATGTTCTTCCAGCTCTTCCTTGTTAGTACCACCTACCTTTCCAGTTTTTTATTGCCCTGTCCCAACTTTTCTGAGACATTTTGCTGTCCTCAATTTTTAAAATGACTTTATTTTATTTTTTTTAAATGGGACATTTTCTCAGTTTAAACATTTGCTATGTTTTCTATTTTTTATTGTAAATAAAATATGGGTTTCTGAGATCTGCAAATCATTGCATTCTGTGTTTATTTAGATTTTACACAGCGTCCCACCTTTTTTGGAATTAGGTTGTAATATAAGTTGATGAGTGCACATGATCATAATTCTGTGGTTTATTATTGCCAGTGGCGTTGAACTGAATGTGCCAGTGTGAGAGGGGTGCAGGTGATCCCCATTTCAAGAAAGATGGATGTGGCCAGTCCTGGGGCTGCATGTGACTGTCAGTCTGTGTGTGTTGGGGGTGAAGTCTGGAAGGAATGGGTCATCAGTTGGGGTGGGGAATAAACTGAGGAACATGTAAACATGATCTGTAGATGGCTGATGTGTCAATAAAAGTCTAATTGGGTACTTCCAGTGATGCTTCCAAATAAGGGCCTGTTCACATGAGTTTCAGGTCCTGATCAAGTCCGGATCTGCAGATGCGGTGCTACGTGTTTTGCCGCGTTTTTGATGCGTTCCAGTTAAAAATATATATATATATGGAGTGGGGCTGTCAGTATGTTAGCTGCAGTGCAATGTGTTTTTGACCGGACAAAATGTGACATGCAGTATTTTTCTGTCGTAACCTAAACGGACTGAGAACTGTAGCCCATAAAACACATAGGGATACATTGGAATGCATTTTTAGTGCAGGAGCGTACGGATCAGGTCAGCACAGAAAACGGACGTCGTGTGAACAGGCCCTTAGTGCCTTTCCTTGTACAGGAACCTGAGTAAAGGCTACAGATGTTAAAATCAAAAGATGATCTTATGGACACCAGAGCCGTTTCATCTTGCCAAATTATGCTTCTGCAGTGTAGGGTGTGCTGGACATTTCCAAGATTCAAGCCTGAGCAGACACACATCAGAATTAGACATTGCAGTTTCAAGTTTTATTAACTGCCTCCGGGCCGGCCGTAGTAAAAAAACGGCCGGCCAGGAGCTCTCTAGATCTGAGCGGGCGTCTTTAGACGTCCGCTCAGACACGCCCCCTAGCGCGCGCCGCGAGCCCGGGATCAGCATGTCGCCTGTGACACAGGGGATCAGAGAGAGCTCGGTACACAAGCTCCCTCCAGTCCCCTCTCCTCTGAAAGAATGCGGAAGTGTTGTATAATACATCACTTCCGCATTCTTGTGTCACTCTCCAGCTTCAGAAGCTGGAAAGAAGCTGATGGAGCAGATCTCTGCTTCATCAGCTTCTTTTGGGGGGTCCTAGGTGACAGTGGTCATGGAGACCCCTAATGTCTCCATAAAGAAGACCTGTCACACCCTCTTTGCTATCACATAGGGGGTTTTCTTAGCTATGTGATAGCAATAAAGTTAGGTGGGAAAAAAAAAATTAAAGTTGCAAAAATACATTTTAAAGTTACACATGAAAAAGAATTAAAAAAACACCAAATTTTTTAAAAGTCCCCACCCATACATAATCTCATGCAAACATGCGTTGGGTGCGCATACGTGCGAAAACGACGATTGCACCCATTTAGCCGCACATGTTACATATCGCCGCGAACGTCGCAGTGAGAGCAATAAGTCTAGGGCCATCAATCACTGATAACACTAAACTGATGAGCGGTAAAAACGTTTAAAGTGTCGCCTATGGCCAATTTTGGTTGCCGTCGTTTTCTGCGATGTCGCGGGTGCGCGCAATTTTAAAGCTTGACATGTTTGGTGTCTATTTAACCGACGTGACCTGATCTTTTATATTTGACCAAAAAACTGGGTAATAATAAATGTTTCCTAACATAATGTTTACAAAAAAACATTAATAATAAAATAAAACCCCCCAGTGGTGATTAAATACAACCAAAATAAAGCTCCATCTGTCCCCAAAAAATGGTGTAAAATTCATTTCAGTACAGCTTTGCATGACGGAATAAACGTCAGTCAAAGTATCGCAGCGCTGAATACTGAAAAATGGCCTGGCCAGGAAGGGGGTCTAAACACCTGGTCTTGAAGTGGTTAAAGTGACTGTCGTGGGAAAAGCTTGGGGCCTGCCACTGGTGGCCTCTTCCTTGAGCAAGTTACTTCCCTGACTGTCATGCTGATGTTTTAGCTTCACTGTTTTCACAGACCTGGAACAAGTATAGAGATAAGCAATTTAGACACTCACGGCATGATTTTTTTGGTCTGTGATTCAAAGGTATTGACAGCTTCCATTATTTTCTGGCATGTTTCAAGATAAGCATTTGAAATCTTGATTTCTATGTGCTTTCACCTGTAATTTTTTAAATTTGGTAACAAGGTCTCTTTAACCATTTCAAGGCTAGTTGTTTTTCCAGTTTTTATGATTCAGCCATGTGCCTATGTATTTAGCAGTAGCTTATATTACATATAATTTTGGGGGAGACAGGCAAGGCTTTCTTTTGGTGGTATTCGCCTACAACATTTTTTCTATGTATTTTCACATGAAAAATGCATTGTGTTACAGTCGGTACAAAGAACAATTTTATTCTGCTAAAATGATGTTGATTGTTTAAAGCGTACTTATTTTATTGCAGATATGGTGGAGGAAAGTTCATTGGGAATATAACAGTTTAGATTAAAAAAATAACACATTGATTTGTTTTAACCACAGAATATATAAAAAACTAGCAAACCTGTAATCTGCACTATTCGGGTTGCCTCAGTGTAACTTTGTATCACTATTGCAGTGATCATTCAAGCAGGAGCCACTGTTGAGTCTCCTGCTCATAGACTGAGCTGTTCACAGTATACCTAGTAGTGACATGGGTGGGATCAGATACTCTATAAAAGTGAAATTATCCAGGCTGTAGAAGGTCTTTTAGTGGTTTAGCATCAAAATAATTTTTCTTTTAGGGGAAGATCTAAAAATAAAACAGCTGTTGACATTTGTTCTATGGGAAAATAAAATACCATATAATCTAGTAATATGCAGATCTGATCATGGCGGACTAGACTTTTTGACATATGCACGAAAAGACAGTACTATATGTATATGCAGAATCCTTAGTTTCAAATTGTCAGCCAGTGTTGGTTTGTCTGCTTATACATGAATGTGTATGATAAAATGTACGGAGAGCAATACGCACAGTTGGTCATACATATCTAGCTCGGCTCTTCCACTTGTTGTTATCCTTCATATTAAAGAGTCTTGTGTATAGAGCAGCATAATATCAATGTATAGTTAGCAGGACAGATGAAATAAGCACACACCAAATACTGCTGTGAGCTTCCTTGTTCTGTACCCCTTCAGAAGCCCTGAAGTATCACTGCTCTTTTGAAGGCCTGATTGGATATTTATAAAGCAGTAGAGGAAGCCATACTTGATGGTGCCAAGTCATGCCTGAGAGCCATAAATTGACCATTCCATTACAGACTTACCTGAAGCTTAAACAGACACTTTAATTGTGACAGTGTCTCCTTAAGGTATCTCCAGTCCAAACTTTTTTCTGTTTTGAGTAGAGTAGGGAAGGTTTAAAAACCTCTGTTGGGTTTTGAGTACTCTCTGTGTAACCGTTGGGGAGCTTTCCCTTTGTTTCCTGTACTAGTAACAACATTGTGACTGGAATTGGAAGTTGGGAGAAATAATTGACAGGGACACAAATGACAATAAAAACACTCTTTAGTAGAGTAGGGGAAGGCTAGAACTCTTAGAGCTTTGTATTGCATTCTCTGTTCTGTTTGAAGATTCCTCTCATCCTGCTTACAGCCATATCATTGGGACAAGAAGAGAAGGGAAAACTTCTTAATGAAATCCCAGACAGTGCAAATATGACAGAGGTTATAATCAGGGGCATCAGACGCTGGTGACCCAATAAGATGCCGCCTTAGGCAATGGTGTAAGGCTTCCTCATATAAGGCAGACCTGGTTATAAAATTTCTCCACACTCCACAATTGCAGAAAAAAAAAAGAAAAATGAACTGACGTTACACTTTGAGTCTTGCTTTCTTTGGGTAAAGTCAACTTTTGAACTTTATGGAAATCTAAACAACCTGGAAGCAAGATGGTGCCCATTTTCTATTAGTCAAGGGAATGTGATCATGTGACAGTCGAGTTGTCACTCAGGGCATGGTGTATTGGCTGTGGTTGACAAGAATGAGAGAGAGAGTCTAGCTGAGCGCAGGTGGTAATACATTAGACAGTTAACCCAGGGATTGCCATGTACAAAGTGGTAGGGTGCAACGCAGGGTTGAGACACAGTTCTGTGCTCAGCAGAGCTGTGAACCGAAGGTGTACATTTTGGAAGGTTTACTCATAGAGTTCATCAGTGAACTGCTAAACGTGAAAGGTGGTGGGGCTGGTTCAGCTTCCATTTAGGCTGCGCAAAGCCAGAAAGCAGTAGGGCTTGGGTGGTCTTCACGAGCCGATGTGCACCTTTTCTAAAATTGAGTTCAGCATGTAGTATACAAACTGAAAGCATCAAATGTTTATGAAGAACATGCTGTTGCTGACTCTAAAACACTCTTTACATTGGCCTGCTGCAGAATTTCCAGTGCTATGTAGGGGCTGCTCCGTGTTATCCCATCAGTTAAACCACCCGGTTGTATTTAGAACTTCATTTTGTGCCTTAAAACCTTCTTCTTTGTTCTTTATCGCTATACGCCTAAGGCATTATGGTATAGCTCTTTTGTTGTTATAATTGTTATATATTGTATAATTGTTATACATTTATTGTTATAATATCAGTGTAATTTAATGCCATAAGTAAGACATTAAGGAATGCTCGGTTAAAGGAAAAAAATCTGAGTTCATTAGGGCCATTTGGCTGGCCTCGTTGACAGTCGTTGCTATGGTGACAGGGTGAATAACAGCTCCATTCGTGTCAACCTAAAACATAATGGTAGCCACGAAGAGAAAGTCCAGCTGCAGTATGTCATCTGTCTGGAGCCTGGATCCCAGAGAACCAGTGAACCATATATGTGAAGCAACAAATCCTTACAGATGGCGCATTGTTATTCCTGCCGCAAAATAACTGTAAAAGGCAACAAAGGGGGCCACATATGTGGGAACTAAACTCATCCAGGACCCCACAAGAAAACATTCCTGTCTATAGGAAGTCTAAATTGTGATATAACCCCAGCCCTCCATACACATCTCGGCTTCTTATATCATACGGATCTTATATCTGTGTGTGCAGAAGTACAATTATTGCTGGAATTCCTTTTAAATGTTCGTGACTGCCATTTGTGAAGAGTGCAGCTCACAGCAGCCTCATGAAACGGGACACAGAAAGACAGCTGCACGTTCAATTTTTAGAAATAAGAGACCCAAAATTATATATGATAAAATCCTTATTTGATTTCAATGACGGTATATATGGAAATGAAATGTAGATATGGGGATTTTTTTTATTTTGGGGATCTTATACTTTTAACCACTTCAAGACCAGGTGTTTAGACCCCCTTCCTGGCCAGGCCATTTTTCACTATTCAGCTCTGCGGTACTTTGACTGACGTTTATTCCGTCATGCAGCGCTGTACTGAAATTAATTTTATACCATTTTTTGGGGACAGATAGAGCTTTATTTCGGTGGTATTTAATCACCACTACGGGTTTTATTTTTTACTATATTCAGGAGAAATTACAGAAATTTTGGGGAAAAAAAAGTTTTTTTTAACATTATGTTAGGAAACATTTATTATTACCCAGTTTTTTGGTAAAATATAAAAGATCGGGTCACGTCGGGTAAATCACTCTAAACTGATATGCACCTGTGGGGTGATGACCTGCAGGTTGAATCACAAATGATGATCAGGATCTCTATAGGCAAGGTCTCCTCTCAGTAATTACATGCTCCATCCTTTTCCCACTTATATTGTATTCTCCAGGGCTCCAGTAGAAACAATCAGAAAAGACACAGTTGAAATACTTAAACTTTCTCCACTCGTGACCCCTTCTTCGGTCGGTGTCTCTGTCATTACCAACTACTACCCCCCTCCCCTTCTCCCTCCTTACCTTTACCTCCAGCAGCTGTGCTCCACTTCTGCCGGGTTAAAGAAAGTTCCATCAATGGAAAAGAAAAACCTTCCTGCGCGCACGTGCTCAGGAAGGTACCAAGTGCACAACTACACTACACTGCACATTAAACGAAAATTTTAAAATCTTGCTTGGAGCCCAGGCCTCCCTGGCCGCCTGGGCCCCTCACACATGTACCGGCTGTACCTGCCTGAGGCGGTCCTGGCCAGGGATTCAGATCGCAACCCCACCCCCCTGTTCACCAGGTGTTTATTGCATTTGCATAATTGGAGCTAGGATGTAAATGCAATCAACACCTGGTTGTAATTAACAGATTATGTGGATTGGAGCAACATTCACAATATTTATTCCAAGATAATTTTTGTACAAGTCATTCTGAATTGAGAAAGCTTGTTGGATGACCAGTGAAACGTCTTCAAGAAAAATACAGCAAGTCCAGTTGCCTTGACTTATTTTTTACAGATATACCATGACCTGGATGAATAAGAACCTTCACAGACATGTAGGGCAGTGAATTCTCAAGAAGACATAAACTCGCTTCAACAGGACCTAGATAAAATTAAGGAGTGGGCTGCAAGATGGCAGATGCAATTTAATATTAAAAAATTGAAGGTTATGCACATGGGAACAAAGAACATATGTGCAAACTACTACCTAGGGGGTGCACCACTGGGGAAGTCAGAGATGGAGAAGGACCTGGGGGTGCTCATGGATCACAGATTTGACAATAGCATGCAGTGCCAAGCTGTGGCCAGGAAAGCAAACAGGATATTATCCTGCATTAAAAGAGGGATTTTGGCAAGGGATAAAAACATAATCTTTCCACTTTATAAAACACTGGTTCGGCCTCACCTTGAATATGCAGTTTAATTTTGGTCACCAATTCTCAGGAAAAATGTTTTTGAAATTGAGAGTGTTCAGAAATGGGCTACAAAATGAATAAAGGGGATGGAAGGCCTGAGCTATGAAGATTGCCTCAAGAAATTAAATTTGTTCTCAGAAAAGAGGCGCTTGAGGGGGGACCTAATTGCAATTTTCAAAATCTTAAATGGGGACAACAATATTCGGAATAGGATGTTTACACCGAGAACTATACTAATGACACAAGGGCACTTCAAGAGATTAGAAGAGTGGAGGTTTAATCTCAGACTTCGCAGGGTTTTTTTTTACTGTGCGAGTAGTAAAAATGTGGAACTGTCTTCCACAGTCAGTAGGATCTGCTGATAGCATTGATACATTCAGGAAACATTTAGATGAGTTTCTTGAGTTCTTAAATATACAGGGATATGGGAACTACTAGAGCCAATCATATACATACATACATACATACATACATACATACATACATACATACATACACATATACATAGGTTGAACTAGATGGACCTGTGTCTTTCAACCTTACCTACTATATTACTATACTGTATATGCACCTATTTACATTCTCATTGAATATTTCTAGCTTTATAAAGAATTTTGCAGGTGTGTCAGAAATGAAGGTGTGTCTTAGGTATGCGTGGCATCGGTGTCAGAACCAGCCTGTGCTATTATTCATTTTAATTAACATTTCAAGTTAAATAATCATCAAGTGCTTTGGCCAAATAAGTAAACTGAAATAGACAATGGTAGAAGCAATGTAGCTTGAGTTTGGGCAGGATGTCATGACTACCATTACCTTGGTAGGTCTTATATCTATTCACATAATGCACATTTGCCTTCTCTATTACACATTCCTTCAGTTATGCTGTCTGTAACACCCATCTGCAGCTCATGCTTGATTCTGTTTATTTTGTATTTTGCCTAACAAATAGCACATTTGATGAAAAATGGAAGCCCCTAGTTTGAGGTCCCTCTGTGTGGAATCATGTGTAGTAAAGAGCTGACCTCCCAGATTTTCTCAGCAGGTGGCCCTTGTCAGTGACACTAAACTCAGGAGTTAAATCTTAAAAATGCGATAAAGTACCTTAACTATTATCAAAAATGTATCTTATTTGTGTATCACTCAGCTGTAGATCCTCAAATCATCTCTGAGTAGGTGCTGACACTGTCCTTCCTTCTGCAGGATGATTACTTTTGATCCCCATGGTTCCTGTGTGTGTTGTAAAGTAGCCACCGCTCCAAGCTCACTCCCATGATGGACTACAATTTCATGTTTAGTTTACAAATTTGTTTTGAAATGATAGTTTATCATGGGAATGAGCTTAGAGCGGTGGTTACTTTAGAACACACACAGTTTATTAATTTGGGATGCCAGGATGCTTTGTATAAAAAAATAATGTTTTTCCTGCACAGTATTTAGCTCTTAATAACAGAAGAGGCAGGAAGCATTGGGAGGAGGGCATCACTCATAGAACCTTTTATGTAGCTCTGTATGGGTGAGCGATGTGAATGAGTAGCTAAAGGAGATGAAGGATTTAGGACACCACTGCAGATGTACAACAGCCAAGCAACTAGAGTACATATTCATATGATTGATACATATGGCTTTTAACAACCTGCATTCATTGATCCTCAACATCTAACTGTAGGATGGCATTTACAGAGTGCGCTTAAAGCTGGGTTGTAAAAACATAATCAAACTGGACTATAAGTAGAATTTAGTTCTATATGCCAAGCCAAGTACAATTAGTTATATTTTATACTGAAAATACAGGATTTGGGCATTGATTTTAAGAGCTACTTAAAGTGACATTCAAGCCAAATCCTCCCCCCCCAGTGCTAATGTAAGGACTTACCCTAAATGATGCTTCTTAATCCGATCTTTCTTTCTTCTAATCAGTTCATCATTATTTGGAATGTAGGTGCAGCAATTATAGCAGTTAATATACAATATATATATGTATGTATTTACTGTGTATGCATATTTATTTATTTCTTCAGCGTGAGGGAGAGACACGTGCATAATCATGTATATGCTTTAATAATATAATGCCTAAGTTAGTGTTTTGTTTTGCCACTGGGGGATTCTCCTCCTTCCTCTTCCACTCTATTGACCAATTAAATTGCAAAAGCATTCCCTTGATCAGTCACCCCGTCCGATCTTCTGTGCCGATCTTTCTGCTTCTACCAGCCCCCTGCAGCACACAACCACCCTTCCCCTACTGGCATTGCTGCCAGCCAGTATTGATGATCGACAGAAACGATTCGTTCCCACACAGGTTCTGCCTACATTGCTGGAGGGACATACTGTCTGAGGAGTTGACAGACTGCCAGGAGCTTCTCTGCTGCTGCAGACGTCTCATACACAGCCTGTTTTCGAAGCCCTGACAGGTTACACAGTATATTCAGGGCTCAGAGAGAAAGCCGGCTGAGGAGGAAATGGCTGCAGCAGAGAAGCTTTTAGACAGTCTTTGTGGTGTCTGGCAATGCGGGCAGGGAAAGGGATGGGTACTGTGTGGGGAAGGAGTACTCCTTGCCGACTGGTACCATCCCTGTAGCTGCTGCTTAGTGCACCCTAACCCCTGCACTAACCCCACAACCCTCCCACGATATCAGCCAGCCCCCCTACTATATCACTAAACCACCCTCCTCCTGCAATGTCAGACACCACTCCAAACCCCCACCCCTGCAATGTCAGCCAATACCTCCCACATTTTAAGGCAGCCCCCACTGCATTCTGAACTGAACCACTTTCCTACACCACCCCTGCAGCCCCCTTCTCTCCAGCCACTGAAGTTGCACCCCCCTTTCTTTCATCACCCTCAGCATGGCACACCCACTTCTTTTACAATCTGCCACACCTGCAGCCCCTCTTCTGCCCGCACCCACTGTGCCTACAACCATCTTCTATTATCACCCACCACACCTGCTCTCACAATCCACTATATTTCTCCCCTCTTTTCTCAGCATCCATCCCACCGTAGCCCCCTTCCCCCAGAATACATCATGCCTGCACCCCTCTTCTTCTCATAATCCATCACACCTACAGTGTATCTTCCCATTGCATTCACTGTGCCTGCAGCCCCCTTTATCTTAGCACCCACCACACCTGTACCACTACTTTTCTCAACAACCTCTGTGTTCACACCCCATATTTCTCTAGCCACTATCCACTCCTTACTCTTCTCACCATGCCTGCACTACCTCTTCCACCAGTGCACCTGTGCATGCTTCCTCCCACCCTCACCAATGCATCTGCATCCTGCCCCTCTGGTACCAATGTGCTTGTACACACCCACACCCCATGACTGCATGCACCCTTCTCCGCTTTCCCCATTGCTCCTGTACAGCACCCCTCAATCTCTCACCCAGTGCCTGCGCACACACACACACACATTTCTACCTCACATGGCTCCCCTGCTCTCACCACCATGCCAGCACCACCACCACACTCTAAACCCCATCTGATCCACATAATGCCCCCTGCTCTCAACTCCATGCCTGCTTTATCACCATCACACCTGCAACCCTCTCTTCTCAAATCTGTTACCTAAACCCCCTCTCTCTCTCCCTTTATGGCAACTCATCCATTCCTGCTCTCACCCCTCCTCCATTATTGTGTCTTTACCCCTCTTCTTACCAGTGTGACTTCACTACCACCACCTTGCCTGGAGGCTTATCTCTTAACTCATGCCTGCACAAAGTGTGTGACTTGTATGTCACACTATAACTACCAACAGGTAAATTCTCCTTTAACAGTGGAATCCACAAGAACATTCTTCAGTCCTCCCCTGGGGCAGTCCAGTTCTGGCCAGGAATATGATAGTTGTGGATCTCTTGCTGGTAGGACGCATTGCTTTCAGATTGTGTTCCTTTTTGTCCACCCTGAAGAGTTAGAGGTCTCTTTCTTTTCACCCCCTTGGCTAATGTACAGCCTGATGGAAGATGTACTGCCTAGCAATAACGAAAGAGTCTTGTTGAGTTTCCATTCATTTAAAAAAGGAGGAAGAACATATAAGTGGTACAAAAGATTTTGTAAGTAAGCCTGGCTACGCGGTGCTCTTCTACTGTTTTAAATTTTTCTGGACATAATCCTTTTCTATAAGCAATTTTATAAAGCTGAAATCCACTGTCACAAATTATTCCATATGGATCTATTAATTAAGAATCTAGGGTTGTTAGCTGCCAGCATCTGTTTGCATATTTTTGTTTTCTTGCTATTTGTTGTGTTATTTGATTAAATCCTCATTTGTACTGAGTAGTAAAGGCTGTCATTGCTCTTTTAGTTATGCCCCTTTGTATACACTATTCATGATCCACCCTCCCTCTTATACAACCTACGTCATAACTGGAATGTGCCAAGATAATTATTGCTGTTTCTTTGTATTGTTACTTGTTGTTGTTTCTGTTTAATAAACATTTATTTGGAAAAGGCTGTCATTGCTTCCAGCTGAAAATCTCCCTTGCCTAGCTGTTACTTTCAGTAGTTTAGTATTCATCACTGACTTGGGACAAGCATGTGACCAGAAAAATCAAAACTGGCCTGCATGTTGTACTTGTCCTGGGTTAGTGATTCAGAGCGTATTGAGGACAAGGTCTCAACAGACATGCATCTGCCTTTTTCAGAAGGTCAGCACTGGAAACCTTCATATGTCTGCCATTACAGTTTTCTTTTTCACAAAACACATACAGTTGGTGTGACCTTCAAATTTCTAAACCTATTTTTGCTCTGAATACTAAATTGTCCTTGTCTTTTTTTTCAGTGCAAACATATTCTTGCCATCTACCTCAGCCAGGCGATAGGAGTGTGCCAGGAAATGACGGTGTCCGACATGCAGATGAGTGACATTCTACTGGCCAAAGAAGACTGAAGTGCCAATTTCATCTGCAGTGACTTCTTTTCTGTGTGGGACTGTGTGATTTCGTAGCAAAGCTGGTCTTACCTGAGTGAAAGCTGCAGTATTAACATTCCTGCCAGTTACATACATCACCATACAGTTCACTTTTATCTTCCACCAGACATAATCAAAATCATTGCTTCTTCCTGTGGTATTACTTGAAATCTGTTTTTATACAGTCAACCCATGCCAGCTAAGAGTTGAAATGAGGCTTACGGTGTGGGTAAATGATCTGTCACCTGCAGGGGGAGATACCTATGTGGATTTCAGGAGAGGTGGTTATGCTCCTTCATTATCCAAAGAGGAGTTGGGAAGAGGGGTGCTCTGAAGTTTGCAGAACTGAGTAGAGTTGTCACTTTACTTATGCAAGGCAGTGATGTAGCACAAAATGTTTTCTCCACTTCTTTTGGCAATTAAAAATGTACATAGATGTGTTTCAGATCTGTTGTTTTATTTTATATTTGTCTTTGGGCACAAGTGCTCCGAATCAGTATCAGGTTGTGAAATGTTTCTTCATGTATGGAAGTATTTGAGTAGAGTGATTTGTTGACACAAGGGTTTATAAATGATGATGAATCTATTAAATTAATAAAAAAAAAATGTTTGTACGTTTGGGTCTGATCTTATATAATGTAATATATCTGATGGAACAATTCATCTCTAAACAATGCTGTTACATGACGGCACTCCTCATGTACTGTTATGTAAAGCCCCATTCACACTGAGATATCGCGGATATTTACCGTGCGATATCGCTCTCCAATGCATGGCAATGGGGCTCTGTCCATCGCTGTCGCGGGTCGTGCATCGATACAGCAGGACGGATTTTGCCGCGATTCTAGTTTGCTCAATGCAACCATTTGCGTGATATTGCGCGACAAACCGCGCGATATCGTGCAAAATGCAAATCACTCAGTGTGAATGGGGCCTTAGGGAAGCCATCCTATATACAAACAACAGTAAACTGAAATTTCCTAGGAAGTCATAGCAGTGTTTTTCCTACACCTGGTTTCTAAAGAAGTCATGAATCGGCTTTCACCAGCTTTTCATCGACCAGTGTCCGCTCTTACACACAGGATGTTTAGGCTGATAAGAATAATTGGTAACAATCTGTTTTCCATTGTGCTGTGCTTATTGGGTAGAGCGGGGTAGAGTAAGGCTGGGTTCACACATGGGCGTTTTTCAGCGCTGATCGAAGCGCGGAAAACACTCAAGCAGTGAAAACCTATTAACTCCTATTGCATGGTTCCCACCTGGGCGTGTTTCAGCGCGCTTTGACACGCTGAAAACCGCCCTATGCCCGAAATAGTACAGGAGTTTCTTTGGGCCGTATTTCAGCACGTATCCATTGGTATTCCCGAATGTGGCTCGGGGTTAACAAAACGGTAACCCCGAGCCACACTCGGGAATACAGCGTAGGTCTTACCTTGTCCGCGATCCCCGCTGTGTCCTCCGGCCTCTGCCATCTTCCGGGCTCCGTGGAACCGTCGGGAAGTTTAAAAGGGAAAACAAATTATACCGCCAGGGAGGTATAAAAACGAGCGTCGAACGTGCGTTTCACTGAACTAAAAAACGTGCTTAAAAACGTGCCAATAGTAACGCCCAGGTATGAACCCAGCCTTAGAAAGATTTTCATTTCTGTCAGTGTGCTCGCTCAGAAGATTTCACCTCATTTCCTGTGGTAACACCTTTTTATACCACAATATACTATACATGGCCTCACTAGCATAGAAAGTAGAAGGAAATCTCTGCACGGGGGCACTGACAGTAATGAAAACCTGACAGAGTCTCGTAGGTGGTTTTAGGGCCGATTCCCACCAAATGCCTTAGGGCTGTGTTGGCCATTTTTTTTCCACCACTCCCAACACAAGCCAAACCATGTGCCGGGATCCTCACCTCAGCACTGCATACCAGCTGTTGTTCAATGTAGAGCAGCGGCTGGTGTGAATGGGCCCTAAAATTAGTATTAAATTCCTAAACCTTCTTCAGTAAGGAATCCAGATCAAACAAACATACATCATCATGTAAAGGATTTCTTTACATTTTTGCCCAAGCACTTACAGTCATCATGTTTCCAAAAAGCTTCAATTTTCTCAGCTCAGCTTCCCTGAACTTCCTGTCCAGTACAAGATCCCAAGGGACAGCATAGTCTAGTCTCCAGCAGCTGTCCATTTACTAGCTTAGAGAAGAGAGAAAGGAAAAGTGGGGAACTGGGGAGTGGCTTTCCATGCTGTGCCTCTGTACTTGTGGAGATACACACACAGCTTACTAGTACACACAAAGGTGATTCCATAGGAAAGAAGCCACCCTAAAACCAGATATCAGGGCTAGTGCTCAGGAGACCAGCTGATTCTGCAGCAAGTTAAACATTTTCCAGCAGCATCATCCATTGCTGAAATGAGCAGCATTTGAGATAGCTTAAAAATCCATAGTCATTTTTATACAAGTGTCAACAAACATTACCACAGTGAGTCAGATGTGTATAGGTATCTGACTGGGTGACAATAGTGACAAGACACGGTTTCCTTAATGTGACATTTGGTATCGGCGAGTATCGTAGAAAAAAGTATTGGTACTCGTAGTCGATACCGGAAAACTGGTATCGGTGCATCCCTACTGTATACAGAGGGTTGTCATGTTACATATTTTTAATGCACATTTAAAATGAAGCGATTTGCTCATGGTGTTTTCATTACCTAAATCGTTGAGAGAAAAGGAATGTACATTTATGTACACAACAAACTGTGTCTCCTATGCAGGTAGTCATAAACTATGTGCAGAGTCTGCTGTTCTGTACAGGCATCCCCTGAACCCTACAATTTTATACAGTCATCCCCTGCACCATGTATCCAGTGCTGTAAGACCTTTTTAGGCATCCCCTGAACCCCACCAATTGTAGATTATATACTGTACAATTTTATACAGTCATCCCTGCACCATGTATTCAGCTCTTTAAGACCGTTATAGGCATTCCCCGAACCCCACTGATTGTAGATTATATGCCGTACAATGTTATACAGTCACCCCTGCACCATGTATCCAGTGCTGTAAGACCGTTATAAAAATTCTGCCCCGGGCGCCCAGAACTCTGGTTACACCACTGCACTGTACACACTGGGCTTAGTTCATGTGTCCGAGCAAAGAGCAAGGCTGCATCTTGAACCCTAACAACCAGATATGATCTACTAGCAGCTCAGAATGGGCAGACTAAACTATTTAAAGCTGAGTTCTGATTGGTCTCTTTGTGCAGCTATTTATTGAATCAGCATGTACACACATTTCAAGGCAAAGACCTGAAGTGATATTTAAGTCAAAAGGTTTTTAAGCTATTTCAAATGTTGATGAAATAACTTACAATGGATGCTGCTCCTTGATGTTTAAAAGTTGTAGCTAACTGCAGAATTAACTGGTCCCTGAGCATTTAGGTAGAGTATTCCAATAATAATGTAAACCCGATCACTAAAATCTTGTATAAGCTTTAACATGTTACTAAAATGTCAAAAGTAATTTTCAGTATTTTTAATTCTGTAGCTCTCATTAAAATAATCCCTGGTGATCCTGCCATGAAAAGCCTTGTTCAGTCACTTCCTGTTACAGGGTGACAACACGGTCCCTGTATTCCAGTTTTGTTCCTGCATTGTCATCTTGTCACATGGACTTCAGATGGAGACTAAAACAGCATGGTGGAGTGCATGTTTGTAGACAGGAAATGGTTGCAAATAGGCTGCATGAGATCAACAGCAATAAGATGCAGTAAACCATGCAAATAGTCTAAACTGTGATATTTACATATGAATGGACGGCGGTATTTTATATGAATAAGCCACGACTCATTCTCCCAAAAAAAAAATTCAGTGCGTTGCTAGAGTGTTCGGGTTTCGTTAGAAGAAAAGGTGGCAACCGTACTGTATGCAGTGGAGCTGGCTGTTTATTGCAGAGCAAATGTTTTGGAGAACAGTGCCAGTACCAGAGCCAGCTGGGTCATTGGAAACAAATGACATCACTTGTGCATTATTCAGGCAATAAACAGTACAGTTATCCATGCCAGCCAATCAGAACTCACTTTACAAAACTGAGACACTGCAAGATGGAGTCCGACTGGTTGATGAGTGTACTACAATGTGTACTTAGAATTTTGTACCTTGAATGTTTAATGAACCAAGCCTAAAAACATAAGTAGAGGAAAATACACTTTAATAAATAAGGCGACCAGGTTTCTAAGCATCCATACTATAGCTTTTTACATCTTTCAGACAACAGTATATATTTAGTAAAGATCCTTCTTTCTCCTGACAGATATACAATGACATTGTTAGTGCTTATAATTGTACAAAAAATAAAAAGCCTAATAGCAATATGTTGAACTGTCCACAGCGTATTACACACATTGTTCTGCCTAAAGCATGGATTCAAGGCAAGGTGGCTTTATTTTTCCACTTTAATAAAATCCTCTTGATCTGAGGCATCGCATATCAAAAGTTCAATATCAATGCTTCTAGTGTGTGCAAAACAGTAATGACAAGAACACCACAAGTTAAATGTTGTCATGTGCTGAAAGGTTCCAGAATATCCACTGTTATCACATTGATATTCCCATTTTTTGAAAGGATTCAACCCTGAAGATGACTCTTAAAGCAATCTTCATAATAAAGGACTCCTGCAAAGAAAACATTTAATATTCACTTCTCCTGCTGCCTGTGAATATTGCGGTCGGTTTCCTGATCCCCCACTGTGCTTATTGGTTGGATCCGCCATCTCCTACATCAATCCTGTATTCTGTAGCAATGTAGGGACTGGCGGGAGAAACCATAGAATGTGGCGGGGGAAACCAGTAAACAGACACTCCTGGAATTGTCATGTTCTGCAGATCTTCAGCAAGCACATTCTCTTCACCCCTGCAGTGATCTGTTTTATGGGTAGCAGGAAAGGTGAGCAGTCTAAATGTCTTCTTCCAGGGATCCTTCGTTTTTAATATTGATTGTAATAACACAGTCACTTTAAACCTCAAACAGGCCCTATACATTGTGCAACAGAGGCTACTGCACCCTGTTTGCAAGGTACGGACCCCTGACAATGGGTCATTATAGTCTGATAAAAATCACATTACAAGGGTTTGACAATGTTTGACATCTCTCTTACAATTACACATAAAACATATAGTGGATGAAGCATTTTTTTCCAATTTTTTTTTTCTCATTTACATTTTATGTAAAATTAAGTTATATTTAAAAATCAACTTGACACATATATAGCTTGTATATTTCCAGGGAATGTACATAACTAAAACCGACATATTCTTTATAAATATTGTAAAATTCTGCATTTCTTTTTCCTTTAAAGTGCAAAACAGTACAGTATTAAAAACAAAATCACAGTATTCAAATAAAGATACATTATCAAAAGAGATAAACATTAGAAGACGTGAAATGTGTTGTATGGAGTTAGACTGCACTGGTGATATAATCTCTTGCACCCTTGTTCGTCTCCGAAGCCGTGTTTTCACATGGCAATCAATCAAAACCCTTCTGCTATCAAATGATAGCTTGGGAGTGTTTCATGTAACCAACATTGTCATATACACCAGAGGGAGACTATACAGTAATAAGTAAGGCTTAGTATTTTGTAATATGCATAGTTGAATAAATTAGACAATGCCATGGAGAACCAGAAGAAAAAAAAAAGTCAACTGGATGCAGTAATTTTGCGGACTGCAGACCTCATGTGAGGTAGAGGAGTCATTTCTCAAGTTTTGCGGGTTTAGGGAAGTAAAACAAGGTAGCTTCATCTGAATTTGGCATTACTAAATGACATTAGATTGTGGAACATTGGTCTTATTTTACAGGTATAGTTCTCCTTTAAGGGACCGCTAAACATAAAATACAGGCTGCTCACTTTACAAATTTCAAAAAGTTTAGGCTGTTTTAGAGTCTTTAAAGGTATAAAGTAGAATTGATTCTTAAAGACCATCTGTATATGACTAAAAGGGCAGGATGATACATCCATTCTTATAATGATCATATAATGTTGTATACAGATGCTTCAGTTGCTTGCTGCGTAGTCTGAAACAACAGGTACATGCCATTCTAAGAAGTTTAAATGTCCCCAACCCAAAAACTAGCTACATGGTAATTTAGAGAGGCCCACTGCCGTCACTGATTCCCTTTAAGGTGCACTGGCATGGTAACCAGAACTAGAACATAGAGTCATTAGACTGAAATTAGGATAATTGTACAGGTTTACTTCTGAAACATTTATATTTACCTTACATTTACTTTACTGAGCCTGACTTCAGCTTGTGTCAGAGGGTCAAGGGTCACCTCAAGAGTGCAAGATAACCAAGGCCTGTCTTTGTCTACATACCTTGTAACTACAGGACACTGTAGTGTCCTGATACTTTTACTGATACTTTTTATTCAATCCAATCCATATTCAATCCATACTTTTTTTTACTTTCACTGATACTTTTTATTCAATCCATGGCTTAATCATAGAGTTCTCCATGATTACAAGCTCATGAATAGAACCTGCAACCATTAGCTGAAGACAGGAACCATTTAAGGGTGGGGAACAGTAGCATTTTACTCAATCTCAAGTGTCAGACTCAGAAAGGGTTTAAATAATGAAGCAAATGTAAATGTTTTATGATGAAGTCTGAAGAATTATAATAATTTAAGACTGATTGTTTAATGTCTTGCAAAAGCTGAATCGCGGCTAGTTCTCTTTATGGTTAGCAAACCAAAAGTAAATGTAAGAAACCACAAATCCTAGGCAGTTGGCCGGTATGAAAGTTTCATGGAGCAAAAATTCCCTCAAATTAAAAATCTGGCACTCTCACTGGAAACAAGGATTTATTTATGATAAATATTAGCAAACACGCACAAACGCATACAGTCATTCTTGCGTGATTATAGGAACCTTCCAGAGTACAATATCCAACCAGTGAAGTGTCAGGACAGCCCAAAGGCTGATGGGGCATGAAAGCCCTGTAAGACTAAGTGCATTAAATCTACCAATCTCTCAATGATTTGACTTCAGTAAACTGAAATCTGATTGGATGCTATGTTTTCCTATACCACCACTGTTCTGTTGAATAATCTCATTGACCTTTTGATAATAGCAGTCTGTATTTTATGTTTCCTTCCCTTTAACACTGTTTACAGTGCAGCATCATCCATTTTCTACATATAATGTAACCGGTGAATGGTCATTTGTCAAAAATGGGTAGCCCTTCACCACAACGGCGAACATCAGATTGTCTTTAACACAATGAATTTACAAGAAACTATCGACATGGTCTCAATCCCACAATAGTTTTTAACCCAGTGACCCGCTCTGTATTCTGTACATAATTTACAACAGTTTATTCTGCAACACAGAAATAGTACAAATATATAAATATAGATCTATTTACAGCAAATTGTAGACTGTTTTTTTGAATTCTTAGGAGTTGTGCTTTTCCCCCTGTGCCTTGTCTCAGCATTGCCTTTTTTTTTTGGTTCCAGTCTAATTTGACCCTTCAGGGATGTGAGGGCACCACACTATTCCCAGGCTCAACCCACTGAAAGGCAATGCAGGACAAAGCTAGCTAAATCTGTTCCCTGGTCTAGTCACTGTAAAGAAAGGGATTGAATCAGATAATGTGGATGGAGAAAGATGTCCATCCCTCCATGGAGATGTCTATGTTCTCTTCTGCACCGTACGCAAACCCAGGAAGGATTCTGTAGTGTTTCATTGTTCAGGTTAATGCTGGTAAACCACAGTTGTAACAACATAAATAATTGTGGTCCTAGGCTAAAATATAGCAATGGGAAATCCTCGGTTTTGTAAATGTTAATTATTGCCTGTCTTGTTCCTTAATGTTTGAAATAGAATACAAAAATATACAATGTCCAATGGGAAATATTACCATTTGTCTAAATGGCTGACATACATACAGTAGATGCCATATAGACTGTGGAAAGCTGAGGAATATGTAGTCTGACCTCCAAATGCTAGTAGCCTGCCTGTTATATCTATCCTCTGGCTTCAATGCTTTCTGAACTACAGATCTAGAAGTCATATGCAGGTCAGAAAACTTAAGAGTAAAATCTGTTCTTCATACTTGTTCCTGGTAAGGACTCAATGTAACAAAGACAAAGGGTCAACATGGCTGTCAGAAGGCTAACATTTTAGAAAGGTCAGCAATGACAGGTTCTAGATTTTTTTTTCAAAACAGATTTTCTTTAAGGGACCATTTAGACCACTGCATTGTGGAAATGCAAAGGTTAATGTGTAGCACATGGCAATGCATATTACATGCCCTGCTGTTTTGTAGTGCTATTTAATTTGAATGACAGCCCATCACAGTTAGACAACAAACTGCAATGCACTGCAGTGTGTTGCATCACAAGGTTTGTGTCACTCACGATTTTCACTTGGGTGCATTGGCAGCCCATTATTTTTGACAGGATGCCTCAATACAATGTATGTTACCATGCAACATAAAGCAAGGTAATGCATCACAAAAATGTCAATTGCCTAAGGGGAAATGCTGCTAACTTGTTTTAAAAGGGACATACCATAGGGTTGTCATTCTAGCACCCAACCCCTTACCTGGAACAAGTAGACAGGTTTGTGGTTCGTAGAAGACGGAGATCGCCAGCACTCAGTCAAAAGCATTGAATTTGCTTATTAATTGGAAAAACATGTCATAAACGTAATGAAGCCACTGTCATACACGTAATGAAGCCCTGCGTGGCCCCCAAACACTGGCTAAATGATGCTTGTGACATATTTCTTCAATAAATAAGCAAACAAATTGAATGCTTTTGACGGAGTGCTGGTGATCTACATCTTCTACGATTCTGGAAAACACGGCGTCATCCGTGTAATCACTACGAACACCACGACCGTTAATCAAGGTCCAGTCGCTATAAGAAGTGCAGGTGACACCTCACAATACTACTAAGGTCTGGGGTTTGAACATTTTACTGGCTGCACTCTTTAAAAAAGTAAAGAAAAGATGAAAGCAGGTGTCTTCATACAAAAGTCCTATGAGGTACTGTTTAGGGACCCCAAAAATCAAGTAACCTTTATTAAATGCAGGATATGGTTATTTATTGTCAGAGACAACAGGCTTTAGCACTTTGCACAGACCCCTTTTTAGCTGTGTTGTAGCTTGATAAAAGTAGCCTGTAATGGAAATCTGTTCCATTTGCTTTGCCCATGGCATCAGTTAAAAAACTGGATATTTCCACTTGGGTACAATGCATAGTAATTAATAAGATCCTGTGAAATAATAAGGGAACAGAACAGGCAATAATAATTTCTAAAATGCTGACTTTTCCCTACCCTTTCTCTAATGATATCCAGTGTGTCAAAAGCGAAGAGCTGGGCTTTAACATCAACCAATGTATTCAGGTGACTTATTCATGTTTTTCCCCCTCTGTTACCTTGACATACACTATGACTGAATACTCAGGAGTACAGCTGGTTAACATTACCATCCAGGCAGAACAGTGTGGCAGAGAGGACTATATGCATAATCCTAACCAAAAAAGGATCTAAACACAGAAATTAACTTTACATTTTAAAAACATATGACATTGGTTATATGATGTTTCCTTAAAAAAAAACTAATGCCTGTAGCTATGGAGAATTCCTTCCATTATTTTTAAACATAATTTTAATGGCTTATTCTAAGCTTGTGAAAACACCAGTTTAGGGATTATGTGCACAGCCCTCTAAGTAATGTATCTATGTTTTTAAATGAACATATTACATGCATTGATGAGTAGGTATCTCATGGATTCGTTAAAACTAGTAAGACTGTCAACAGTGCAGAGAAACTGGAAATGTCAGTAATACCTTCATAGTAAAAGAAGGGTGAACATTTCGTATTAACAAAGTGCAGCAGCAAAGTGGCCAGTTAGGAAATCCTTCATGGTCTCAGCAATAAGTTCACAAGATTCAGTATGTCCAGGAAACCAAGTAACAGAAGATTCCTTCACCCAGTTGAAGGCACGAACAGTCACATGAAAACATTGGCAGCGGATACGCTACTGATATGCGTTTGTCTGGCCTGCCCAATGCTGCCGTTGGGAAACTTGGAGAAGTTATCCTTCTTGCAGAGAAGGTTCTTAGAAATAATCTTGCGAAAGGTGTAACGAAAGTCTCTAATTTTGTAGGCATATATGATGGGGTTGACCACAGAGTTGGCATGAGACAAGATGATGGCCACGTTCATGACCCACTCTGGCTTTCTTTTGTGGAACTCGGGGTCAAAGAGGGTGATGCAGTTCAAGATGTGGATGGGCAACCAGCAGAAAGCAAAGAGACCCACGATGATGGACAAGGACTTGGCCGCATTTACCTCCTTCTGAAGAGTGGTCCTTGAAGTGTCAGCACCAACACATTTCAATTCAATTTGTCTCAGCTGTTTTCGGGCCACCATGAAAATCTTGATGTATATTCCCAGCATGATTAGCAATGGAAGTAGAACGCACCCAAAAAAATTGAAGTACACCATGTAAGTCATTGTAACAACTTTTTCGAACAAACAGGAAACCGTTCTGTTGCGGCCAGATATAGTTTCATTTGAACCACAGTCTCCTTCCATGCAGTTCCAGCCCATCAGCGGAGTTAGGCCCATGACAAAGGACAGGATCCAAAAGACAGCGATAACGGCTCTTGCTCTTTTTCCAGTGACCAGACTCTTGTACCTGCAAGGGGGTAAAAAAAGTTAACATTAAAAAATAAAATGTCTTGAAGGAAAGGAAACATTTTCACCAGTTAATTTAGAAAGTATAACCTGGCAAGTTACGGAGAAGAGGGTAATAAAAAAAAAAAAACACCTTATACTGAGCCATTTTGGAAATTAACCCTTCTTAGAACAGAACCACCAGATACAGCATAATATTATAGAGCCATTTAATATGCTATTACAATAAAATGAGAAATAATACCTCCTTTTTTGGGGGTTTTGATGGAATGACATATTTAGATACCCTGTCGTCTAAGAAAGCATTACTGTGCATCATAACATTTCATTGAAAGATACATCTGCCAGGTTTTGAATAGGGGGTAGATTGGGACTTACAATGTCCATATTGTATATTATTTGTAAGTACAGTTTGGATGGCAAACTCCCTATTCATAGGCCACTTTCTTGCATACAGGACAACACTATTTTGTCTACTGTGACACCCATTGAATTGCCATTTCCTATTTTTGTGATTGCCTCGCGGTTCTTCCCTGCAGTCTTTTTTTACAGTAATGGGACAGACCTTGTAATTATACCAGGCAGACACTCTACTTAGATCTCAGGAAAAAGGCAATTAATAGAATGGTCTGTGTTTTTTTTTTTAGAAAACAGAAGCAGGTAAAAATCTATGAAATGCATATAACTGACCTTGACAGGATTGGTTTTTCTCAACTACACTGTCAGACTGACATTTGTATGTAGTGTACTATTTATACACAGATTTACTTTCCATTTAACTTTCCACCTGGCTCCTTCAACTAAAGTTGGTTTCAAATTTTTTACTTCTGTCAAGCTGGCTAGTTACGACAGGGACACCTACAGCTTGAACTTCGAACAGAGACAGTTTAGTTTATTTCCACTTTTGCAGCCAATTTGGGGTAACACCTCCTTCATATTTGTTACATGTTCCTATTCAAATAATTAATTCTGTCTGTAATGTGCTGGCAGATTTTATCATCACTTGTAAACTAGATGAACTAGATGTTTGTCCTAATAAATTGTTAATTCCCAGAAAATGTATGTGAATGAGGACACGTTCAGTCTGTCTTTTATTTATTTAAGTCTTTTATTTACGACAGTCAAGAGCCTGCTAGGACCACAAAAGCCTGCTAAATAGAGACATCTAAAAGTTAAGAAATACCTGTATTTCTTTTTTAAAATTATTGTTCGATATGCTGTGTGAATAGGGACACATAACAAACATATAGTGGGAGTTTTCTCAATTTTGAGTGCAAAAGTGAAAATACACTTTAAAGGAGAACTCTGGGTAAAAATGTTATTAACTTTTACAGTGGGTCTACCCCTTCACTGCAAGGGTTAAGTGCTCGTTTTTTGTTTAGAGACAAAAATTTAAAAAAGCTATACTCGCCCCATTCTCTTAGCTCTTAGACCAGTGCTTCCAGCTTCGCTCCCCGCTCCACTGCAGTCAAAGGTCCCTGAGCCATCATGTTCTGTACACAGTGTATAGAACGTGAGGACCTTGAGGTACAAGGAGGAGACAGGCAGGAGGGAGCGCTGTCACAGCCAGTTGGATCCAAGAATATGGTGTTACTTTCGACCCTAGCCAAAAATGAGCACTTAACCATTGCATTGCGAGGGTAGCCCCAATGACATTTTTACCTGGACTCATTCCTTAAGCCACACCTGCGTCACACTTTTAATTTGTCAAAAAGCCATCGAGTCATGGATTAGCAAACTCTGGCTTATAAAATGTCCTCGTTTTTATTTTATAAGCGTATCCGTGGGGTGATAACAACAAAAAGAAAAAAGCACAGCGCTCTCTTAGGGATGTGGGGTATGTGTGGATGCGGTCAGTGTGGATTGCTGCTCTAGGAACAGGAGGAGAAACCTTCTTCTCCAGCCCTCTGCCACCTTCACTCCATCACTTCCAAAAAACACTGCGGCTAAGATCAGAGGCAGCCTCTCCACCAGTCCTCCGGCACACACCGCCCCCAGTCTAAATCTGTTCTTCACTTCATTTCTTTACCCCCGGGTTCACCAACACACCTGATGACATAATTTCCAGCCGCTATGGCCAAACCCTAAGACCTGTCCTGCCTTGCCCTTACGCCCTTATCTGGAGATCACCACATACCGAACACCACCACACAATACTTCCCGCATAGCCAGAACCTTCATCCGGGCCGTCCCGTGCCCGGATCCCTGGCACCACAAGTAAGTCCCCACTTTTTGTTCATTTTTCCCATTTGTATCTCACAGATACGGGTTGACCCTACACCATTCACACTCTTGGATTTGCGCTCTTATTGCCTCATTTCTGTGGGGTGATAAGCAAGTCATGTTTGAATAAAGTGATAGACTTCATCATGCATTGCTGGCAGCAATACTGTCTTGAGTTGGCAGCAGTTCCATTCTATAAATGCTATTACTCCACTGGACTTAGAACTGTTGTATATGCAGCTGGTAAACTTCTCATGCCAAGACAGCTTTTTCACCCCAGTCCAGAAGTGGAGTCAGATATCAAAGTATATATTAGTGTGGATTATCACACTTTAGGAAAGAAAACAGGAAACCTCTGGCAGAAAATAAAAGGATTGAGGAGGCACTGCGAAAAAATTATTTTCAGGGTGTGCTGTTTTATTATTAGCCAGCTAATTTCCCGAGCGATTACCATTCAGCAGCTTCATGGAAGCCGTTTTCCTTTTGTTCTCTTGTCAGCACATCAGTTGAAAGATTTATAGAGAAAGTGATCAATATAAGCGACATTAATCAGGTTACTCTTTTGTAATACTGGTCAATAATGACCTATTCAAACTGAAGACTGCTCTCAATAATGGTCATTTAATGCAATGATTCTTCCTTAGAGGGTTGCTTAGGTGACTTTTGCTGGTTTAGCTTTAGCCAGCAAATCATCATTGATTTGAACAAATGGATGAGGGCTTGTTCACCACATGGCTGCTGGTGTGCGTGTGCCCGGACAGTGCCAATACGTTTGATCAAGCTGTACGGCACCGTTTCCTTTTTTTGTTAGAAATGTATTAAAGTGTCACAAGTGACATTTCATTAAGTTCTATGGGCTCACTGCAGGGCTCACTGTCTTACTGTGGTGCATGGCGTACTGCATGGCGTACTGCATGGCGTACTGCATGGCGTACTTTGTTTAACGCACATCACGGAACGTAGTGCTGTGAACTGTCCCTACCCATGACAAGGCAAATGTCTTGCGTGTGGGCTGCACTGGGAAAAAACGGCTAGTACAGCGCAAACGCAGATGGTGTGAATGAGCCCTTAACATGCACATTTGGATTGCCTGAGCGTGAATATTAATGCTGATGCCTATGGAAGGAGGGAAGGAGATGGACCAACACACTCAATGCCAGCCTGATCTCAGCTTTAATAAAAATGGTTGCCAAAATATTTCAACCCAAAACGTCCCCCAAAAACAAGCAGATGTTTTACAGTTTGTTTTTCTCGAAAGGAGCCACAGCCGGAGTAGAAAAGCCTGTTCCTTGACAGAGTACTGTAGAAAAGGATCCTTGCTGTATGTGTGGTACATTGGAAGCAATGGTCTCTCTCAGATCCCTGCTGAGTCAGACCTAGAGCTCTCCAATCACCAGTGAATGTGAGCACAGACAGCAAGGGTCCTTCTCTGTAGCATACTGACAGGGTGATAGGTTTTTGTACGGAGAATGTGGCTGCTTGCTTAAAGTGATAAAGTCAAAAGGTTTTTTAAGCTATTTGAAATGCTAATGAAATCACATACAATGGATACTGCTCCTTGATATTTAAATGTTTCAGTCTCCTGCAGAATCAGCTGGTCCCCTAAATGATGGCCCTGACATCCTGTTTTTAGGGTGGCTCCTTTCCCCATGCACGCTCCTATGGAGCCCCCCTTGTCTGTGTTATTAGGCTCTGTGTGTCTCCACAAATACACAGGCCCAGCAAAATAGACTGCTCTGTTCTTGTGATCTTGTACTGGACAGGAAGTTCAGTTAAGCAGAGCTTAGAGAGCTGGAAGCACCTATTCAGAAACATGGTCACTATAAGTGATTGGGGGAAAATGTAAAGACATACTTTGCTGGGCAATACAGATTTGTTTGATCTGGATTCATTACTGAAATAAAGTTTCAGAGTATAATACTACTTTACGAAAAAAACTCTTGAGGTGCCCATACACTGCACGATTCTCGTACGAGAATCGTGGGAAATCCCGCGATCATATGATAATCGTGCAGTGTATGGAAGGCATGCGACCGTTTCTACTGTACGGTCGCACGTCTTCCGTCGAACAAGCAGACTGGAAAACCCACCGGGAATCGCACGATTCCCGGCGAGTTAGTGGCCTGCTTGTTCGACAACTGCCGAACGGGCCGGTGTGCGCACGCGCACACTACCCGTCATCCGATGATCGCAAGTACGATCTGCCTGCAAGTATTTGGCACACCTTTTGTTTTGATGCACCTGATATCCATTTAGCTCATTTAAACTGAAATTTCAATTTGGCTTCAAATCCTGAAATAAATGAAGATGAATAATGGACAAAAAATGACCGAATAGACATTAAATATTTGTGGTTTATATTCCAGCAGATTAAATATACCTCTGTACGGGATCAATGGCTTGGAAGGAAATGTTATAGAGGATATACTGAGGAAAATGGACTGAGACATGGACAGAGATCAACATTAGATCACTTTGTCGGTAGAGCTGATTTCCCTTTGTGTAACATATTGATTGTTTTTTTTTTCAACCTCAATAGCAGGCAGCAATCTATTCTTGTATGCATATAGATACAGGTCCTTTAGCCTTCCATTGTGAATAACCTAATTTCTCAACTGCCAAGTGACTTCCCAAGATAAATACAAATCTCATGGTCATCCCAGTTACCTTCACGAAGGAGAATCAATAATCAAAGCAACAACAAAGGAATACGCATATGCCCAAGTGAGGTCCAATCTTGAACTGAACCCGTCACTCACAAACACACCAGTAGTGAAAGGAATAAAACCTGTAAAGGAAGTTTGGTTTAGACCCATGGTTCTCAACTGGTGGGTCGCGACCCAAAAGTGGGTCACAACCCTATGTTCAGTGTATACCCAGTGGTACAAGACACATGTGCTAATATATATATATACCATTCTCTATAATCACCTATGAAAAGACTTGCTGAAATGCACTGGGTGGATAAAAGTAGAACGACCTGGCTGATGCTGTATAGATGTCCTCAGGTCAGCAGCCCATTTCCCAGAGGCCAGGAAAAAGGTCACACCAAACTATGGTGCTCCCCTCTCCAACCTGTGGCTGTAACTTGTGCCCGCATATATCCTTGGTCTCAGCACTCTTTGGAGTGCTTGTTTCTTTCTCCCTCTGTGGCAATAATACATTTGTTTCCAACGTTTTTCACTTGTACTTATTATTTTTGACAGATGGTTCAATACAAATGGGTAAACAGTGGTGGCCATACTACAGAAGATATTTATTTGCACAAATCCTCTGCTTCATATATGCCTGTGGTCCCACCGCACTAGCTCCGAGAGGTGGTGGACCTTGATCCCCACATTTTGGGGTTGATTCGCACTGATCTCCGGACGTCTCAGTGAGTAGAGGCAGAATGGATCTCATTATAATGTTATACAAATATATGATGAATATGTAAATAATGGAGATATTGTTTAAACATATATATGTACTAAAAATCGATTATGTGTTTAAAATAGATTCTTGCCTCATATTCCCTGATTAAGCATATCAGTGACACGCGTCGGATATCAATGTATCATTGCCACAGTTTAGAAAAAATTAAAATGGATTAAGATGGAATACATCATATTTACAAAATTAAGTATTATGGATGCTTTAATCAATGTATACTTTGTGTAATGTAGCAGAATTGAGAAAATGATATCGTAATGTATGATTTTAAATGGAATCTATGTATTTTTTAATGGAACATGTCAATAAATGTTGTCCTTTTTTTTAAATAAGAGTCTGACGCCTCTTAAAACCCCATTGACACTTTAATATGTTTTTTTTAGTTTGTAATGGAATAGGGGTGAGGTCTCGAACCATCTGGACTTATTAGGCCGGTGGAGATATAGTTGAGAGCCACATTGCCAGTGTGTACTTGTATGAGCCTAGGTATCATTGTCCTCTAATACAGTTTAGTGGTAATGCCTTGACCCTGTACAGTGACAATGATAAATGGGGTCAGACAGTTTTCTAAGCACATGTGACATAATATTTAACAAATACACTAGCAGAGAGAAGGTCTGCAACAGCAAACTGGTATTTCCATTTTTACACATCAGATGTAAACACTGTAGACTATTTCTAAGCCAGATAGCTTTCCCTCCTATACAATGACAGTTATTTTTATAGCAGGGATTCCTGGGTGCTCCTCTTACAATCTACAACCCAGGAATACACTATTCTACATAATAGGCTTTAACCCAAACCAAGTTTGTAGTGTGTGTGTGTGCTTGTATGACTGCTATAGCGACATGAGCTTGCCAATGGAGGGTTCTGTGTACTCTGTAAGCACTGCATAGCATGTTGGCCATTGTATATATATATATATATAATTGCTTAGCTAACTTCCCTTGCAGCTCCATTCAGCTGCCAGGAGCAAGAGATGCTGCCCTTACACAGGTCTATGCACTCTTCCTATGTGAGTGGGCATGGCATTTTCTTTGCTCCCAGGAACTGAATAGAGCGGTGGGAGAGTGAGGGAAAGGGGAGTATTATCTGGTAGAGAGGACTAAAAGTAAATCTGTTGCTTTGCTGTGCACAAGCACAGCAAGGCAGGCCACTTCCCTCCTCTCCTCCCTCCTTCAAGCTAATAGATAGACAGCTGCTGTAGTCTGCTTTGTCCTTTCTGTTTTTGTATTGAACAAAAAGTTCAGGGAAGCTGAGCTGAGAGAGATGGTGCCAACTGTTCAAAAACATGATGACTGTAAGTCTTGGGCAAAAATGTAAAGAAATACTCTGCTGGGCAATGTAAAGTTTTATCTGGATTCATTACTGCAAAACGTTTTGAGAGTTTAATACTACTTTAAAAGGAGAATTATGAGGTGAGTGCTTTTCACTCAGCCTCATAATCTGAGCCGACCTGTGACAATGAAACTGTCACAGGTCGGCTCAGTAGATCGGGAAGTGAGCGTACACATACCGACGCTCGCTCACTTCTCGATCCTGTGCCGGCAGAGAGCCGTGACAGGGGAGGGACTGGATTCCCCCCTCCCCTGTCCGATCCTCCAGTGCTGACTGGCGGAACGGACAGGGAGGGGGCGGGTACAGCTGGCTCTGCCTCTAGATAGGCAGAACCAGCTGTCACTCACGCAGCTGGGCGGATCCAGACATAATTGTCGGGATCCGTTCCGGCTGGGGCGTCTCAGTATATCACGAGCTGTAGCTCGCGGTACACTAAGCTTTGGGTGACGGGAGGGCGCTAGTTTGTGTCCTCCCGTTACCCTTAGGAGAACTATGGGGAAAAGCCCTGACCCCATAGTTGTCCTTTAAGTAAAGTTTGTGCGTGCTAAATGATGTAATACGTTTTGGCAAGGTCTTCAAACATCCAATATCAATGCCATCCTAAAATCTAGCTGACTAGCCACTGCCAGCAATATAAAAATTTATAAAAGTAGGGGAAATTTAGGTGAGTGGCAGCATGAAAACATGAATTCCATAAGACAAGACCGAGCACCCAGACGGGGCTCATATGAAACAGACAATGATCAGAGAGAGTACGAGAGCGAGGCATTGTGAGCACAGCAGCTGTGAGAGCTAAATTAGATATTATTGTCACGTGTGCTTGAAAACTTCTGCTTTAGGCTTCATTCACATGAGAAAAAGCCGGCACGTACAGCTCCGTGCACAGCCGTATTGGGCAGCTCACGAAAAGGACAGGTGCTGCGTGTGATTAGTATGCAGCCCCTGTCCTTCTCTATGGGAGTACGTGGCCGTACGCCGCCCTACGCTCACCCCAATTGCAGGTTCGTACAGGTGCGGGTGTCCCGGCTCAGATGCAGACAGGATCCATCCTGTCAGTGTACTAGTACGGACACCCGGGTGAGCGTAGAGCGGCATATGGCCGTATACTCCCATAGAGAAGGACAGGGGCTGCGTACTAATCACACGCAGCACCTGTCCTTCCTGGGATGGCCGTGCACGCAGCACGGAGCTGTACCTGCCGGCTTTTTCTCATGTGAATGAGGCATAACAGGAGATAAAACATATAATGGGAATTGCCTCCGTGTAGCTTCCGTTGCATGCCATATACTACATGATTCCTGTGCTGTGCAATGGACCTATCAGATGCACAATGCTTGCCAGCAGCCTGTTAATTATATGTTAGTATTGGACCCATGCAGATGGCTTCTGCTCGAGCTTCTGACAGATCACAATAAATGTGTTAAGTTGCACCTCTGTCTCGCCAGCTATTAAGACTTTCTTTCTTTTTAGGTAGCCAGACTGTTGCGCTGAGCATAAATGCTACTGCTGAAGCAAAGCCAGCATGCTACAAACCGCTGTCTGGTCCAGTGGCTTGAATAGCACCATTAAATCAGCAGGGTCATTTCTGGCATATGGGACAACAAGTCATTCTGTAGGCACCTGCTGCCTGACACCGTGGAACACTGTCTCTATTATAGAAGCCAGCCAGGGGTTGGATTAACTGGCATTACCATGACATCTGTTGGATCAAGGAGCTTCTATTTCTATATGATCTAAAATATTCTCGCTAGAACAAATCTTTGAAAACACAGGGATGACAGCTTTTGGTTGTGTTTACGCTCCTGGCTGGAAATCACCCAGAATGCAATGGGGATCTTTATCCGAAGAGTGGGCTTACTATGAGATTGATCTGGAATTGAGAGGTTTACTGTAAATTATCACACTAAGCTGACACAGGATAACCGTAACAAGTTTTACAGGAATTTTTATGGCTTTTACAGGCAATGTCTAATAATGTTAGAAAATATTACTTTCCTGAACGTGTAGCAAATGCTAGCAAGAAGTGGCTGGGTAATGTGCTCAGAGGTTGGGAATTGAAAGACAGACACAGCGCAAAAATACCAAAGAGGAACACCAATGAAAGATTTTTTTTTTGGGTGGAGTGGAGAAAGGATTTCATTCCCTTCTGGAACTTCACTGCTTTCCAGGAATCTGACAGGAATGTCAGAGGGTTGGTAGATCGTATGTCCAATTTGTTGTTTTTTCTTGTTACTATGTCACCTGATTCAATTCTCTCTGTGTTGTTGTCATACAGAGTGGCAAAGTTGTTCTAGGCAAACATAGACTTTTAGGAACTCAGCATTGGAAAACTGCTCAACCTGTAGCCAGATATTGTGCATGAACTGGGAATCGCTGGTGCTCAGGAAAGGCTTTGTCTGCCTCAGTAAGCAATGCATAGATCACAGGTTCCAGCCCACAGCTTTATGTTCCCATACTTTATTAAATATCAAATAAACAGTTCACATCATAACACTGATAATATGTTTTATCCACACATGGCCTTAATCATGACGAAGGCCATTTGTGGCTGAAACACGTTAGCAGGTTTGTGATGTGAACTTTTCATTTGTTGTTTAATAAAAGAATCGGAACATGAAGCTGTGCGCCAAAACTTTTTGGAACTTACCTGCTCACTTCCCAAGTTAGTCTATGCTTCCCTTCCAGAAAGTTCCAAAGCTGGAGAACAGATGCATTCCAGTGATTGGCATCTTTACCTTTTGTTCATAATTATTGAGGACTGACCATCACACACTGACAGCCACGAGAGGCTCCTAAAAGGAAGGATAACATCCCCCCCCCACAACTGACTCTGTGACTGGTGATTGAGAACATTCCATTGATAGCATAGAGCCCAGATAAAGGACAACTAGCGCCGAAAATATTGATGACTGTATTCTGAGAACTGTATAATGTTAATTTATGTAATCATATCATTCCGTATATGTATGCATTCTTCTCTACATTTACATGTGATCAAGCTGTCTAGCAAAAGTGACAGTGACAGGGATTGGGGCAAACTAAAACACAACTAGGGGTGTTTGGGCAATTAAAAAACAGATTTAAGCCTTAATAAAATAATGTAAATAAATTGTAACCATTGTAAGCACCCCTGGCAATGTTTGTCCCGACCACTGTCAATGTTACATCTGCTGGACAGCTAGGCTTTCATACAAATGTGGAGAATATACAGAGGCACACAAAATAAAAAGAATAGCCATCGTAATTGGTCTGGCATAGATTGGTGCCATAATGCTTGAACTTGGTAATAAAAACATTAACAACTGACCACCACTTCTTCCTCTTCATAAGCACAGCGAGTACTCATTCAGCACATAGCTGTTACATTTCTGCACTGGAAAGAGACCTTTATAATATCGCTTGAGTTGCATTCTAGGTAATATTTTAGGGACGTCTGGTTAACTATTAGTTACATTATTATTTAAAACATATAAAATGACTTCTATGACCTACAAATAAGTTTTAGAAACATTATTTTGTTAGTTATTTTGTTTCACACTGAATTCCCAAAGACTGGAGTAACATTGTAATTGACTAGACAAGACAATTAGGGAAATGTATCAACACTGGAGCAGACCAAATCTGGAGAAGTTCTCCAAGGCAATCAATCAGCTTCTAGCATTCATTTTCAAAGCGTACCTGAACAAATTGAAGAGAGAAGTTGATTGGTTACTATGGACAACTACTCCAGATTCTGTCTGCTCCAGTTTTGATACATTCCCACCAAGGACTAATTTAACAGTTAAAAGGACTATATCAAGAAGAGGAATGCAATACTACAAATGGTAAAATGTTGCAGCAGTACACAAGGAAATACAAGACAAGTGCACTTCTAGTGTATCCTTACCCCCACAGGTCTCGGCAGCAGGTAATTAAACAGAACATTGTGCTTACTTCCAAAATGGAACAGCGTGCCCACTGCTTAACCTACCCAAGTCTGGCACACTGTTTACAAGCTTTGTACTAATTAGCTTTGTTTCTGATAAATGAAGATGGGGATAAGCCGAGTTTAAAGTATTCGTAACTCTGGGGTCTTTGTGAACATCCATCATCACAAAGTTCCTCTAGCCACTATGTGTTCGCTCACCTCCCGATCTACTGAGCCGACCTGTGACATTCTCATTGTCACAGGTCGGCTAGAACTATGAGGAGAGTGAAAAGCACTCACCTCATAGTTCTCCTTTAACAAAGTCATTTTTAGTTCTGACTGTGTTGATGGTAAAGAGCTATATTCACTTACTGTTTTCGAAAACATTGTCAACAAGACAGGAAGTAAGGGTAAATCTCTTTAATGGTGCCCCAGATAGCACTAAAAAAACAAAAAACAACAGGGATTCTAATCCTTCTCTATACTCTATCCAAAACGAAGAAAAAATGTTGCTGCTTGACATACTTTGACTGCCTAGATGATGACTCTGTAGTATGTGGTAATTTTAGATTTTAGGGGTTCTTAATCGAGTTTCCACCAAATAAAAACACTCTTGTAGCTACCTTTAAAAAAAAATGAGGAACAATGTGCACCTTTTTCTCCAGTCTCATATGCAATTCAGTTCTCTTTTCATTGAGCGCCCATTTGGTTTCTGTACTAGAATTATATAAACTGGTTCCATCACATCTTGTGTGAACTGGCTAATGTGATTGGGCTCCTCAAATGTAATCGCTTCTGCAAGAAGCCAAATCTAATGATCAAAGCTCATTTACAACAGGTTTATTCTAATCCAGAAGGGATTTTAATAAGACAAAGGTAATGATTTATCAAACAGAGTGAACCGCAAATCCCGGGCAATTTCAAGGGGAGAAAAATCTATAGCTAATAAATCAAAATAAAGAAAATCCAATCTCTTATTTGCACCATTTGTTCATTTGTTGTATATTGTATGTCATTATCAGAGTGAAACATGGCTCTTATCTGTCCTCTTTCACCTCTGCTGTCACTAGTGGTTATGTCAGCACGTGCTCCCATATACTGTATGTAGCACCAAAACAGGTGTTTTTTTTTTTTTAATTATAAAACAACTGTGATGAAGAGGAAAATGCTAACAGAACCTACATAACACTGTGATGTAAATAAAGCCTGTACAGAAATAGACTCGGTGGATTAGGGCTGCTATTTGCAAAGAAAGGAATGGTACACCATATTGGGGCATTTCTGGATTTCACAATATAAACCTGGTTTCTCTGAATAGCACCAGTATCAGTTTCTCTGGCACTCCCTGGCTACCAATGTTTACATGGCCAGTCAAGCCCTGAAAAGCACTCCTAGAACTTTATCTGGCAAAGATGAAGATGTATCAGAAAATGAGTTCCGAGACCCAGCACTGGTATGTAACAGCAGCAGCCTTCCAGTGCCTGCTGTTGTTCTATTTCCCTAATGAGTGCACTAAGAACCCCACATCTTAGAGTGGTCTGGTATGCAAACTTAAGCCAGCTGCCAAGGTCTGGAGCAGCGTTTCTCAACCTTTTTTCAGTCACAGCACCTTTTAAATGTATGCATAATCTCAATGCACCCTGGTCTAAAATGCAAAAAACATTTGCCCCCCAAAAATTATTACCAAACCCTTCTCCTAGAAATGGGTCTGGTATGGATTTTAAGGGGGCTATAGGAAAAAAACAAACCAAAATAAGACACTGTGGAGTTTCCCCCTTCACATCAGAGTCCTCCCATTTCACATTAGATGCTACCTTCACACCAGAAGCCCCCCCTAAACATTAGAAGCCTACCTGCTTTACTTCAGGAGCCCCCTTCATGTCCCAGTCCCCCTTTATTGAAAATGTGAAGACACGTCTGACAAAGCCAGGTTGAGGAAGGCTGGTCTAGACACAGAGCCTGAATATTAGCTCATACAGCTTAGCTTTTCACCAAGATTTCTAGGCTCCTCACCTGTTAGTGTGGCACAAGAAGTGGAAGAGTGTGGGGACGGGCACTCAGCTACAGGAGCTAGTGAAATATGTATATCAGAATGCCTTGGGGGTCCCATTCTCCAAAGGCGGTTTTTACACAGTACCAGCTAATGAGAGTGATGTGAGCTTCATATTGCCTAAGGGTAACAGGTTGAAGCAATATTAGGACTGGCTTTAAAGAGAATGACTCTCGTGTGACTGGTAGAAATTAGAAGCAATATTTTCCAACAGGAGTATGACTAACAAATTGGTAGTGTCCCTCACAAATAGTCTCATGTCAAAGATCGGCTTCACGTCCAGCTTATAGGCCAAAACTTTGGGTAGCATTAACTTTACTCTAAAACCAGGCAACAAAAACCAAACAGCAGAGAAGGATGAATAGCCATTTGCTTTTTATAAACTACAAAAACTTTTATTCTGAAGTTTTTTGTGACCTAATGAATCTACGTAATGTTTGCCTTTTATCTAGCCTGTCCAGTAATACCTCTTCCTCTTGTCCTTTTAGTAGGTGACACAAAAATGTCCTGAGTTTCTACATTTTCTCTCCATGACGCAAGTGGATACTGGGAACTTGCAGTTTCCTAATCACAGAGCCTTGTTCATATTTATGAAACTCTCAGCATGACTACACTATATGTATGGATTATGTTGCAATTATGTGAAGTATGCTACTAATGCACTTGTTACTAACTAGTGCCTGCTGTAACTCTGATATACCATTTTCTACCTAGCTATGGAAAAAAAATGTTTACATTTATTTAAGTCTCTGGGTCTTGTACAAGTATCTAGTTTGTTTTAGCTGATAACTTTATTGCTATCAGGATGTGGACAAAGGGAGGCTGTTTTACTAGGGCACACTCACACCACTGTGTTGCGGTAATGTTACTTGCATTGGTGCACTGTGATGCCATTAGTTGTGAATGGCATCCAATGCACTGCCAAAACGCTAGTGCACTGTAGTGCAGAAAAGCACAATGCATGGTGTTCTGTGCACTGTGAGAAAATGTAGCCTGTTCCATTTCCCATGTGTTGCTTTGTGTTTCAACCCATTTAGGGCCCATTTACACCACAATACATTGCAGCAGTCAAAATTATGGTGTGAATGGGCCATTAGGAGGATCAGCACCCTGAGCTGGCCCAATGTACCACTCTCTGGTAAACTGGATAAAGAAAACAAAGAATATAAAGTTGCTTGGCTGTGATTGGCTTAATGTCTATGAGCTACATTGTTGGAACATACATACTGTAAATCAGTGTCAAAATTCCATATATCTATACTTGTTCTAGGCGAGACTAAATCAGCTCATTCATTCAGTTGCAACGAAGGCGCCAGCAGAAGGAACCACAGCAAGTGGTGGGGCAGAAGGTATTCCACATGCCACTACCTGTAGCGACCTGGGTTCTGCTGCATGGTAGAGCTTCAAGACATGGATTACTGGTTAGGCAAGTACCTTACAAGGCTGGGTTTACTTTAGGTAAGACCTTATCATGACAGTATCCCTTTAATATAATCTGCATTTAATTCTTCAACACCAGAACGTATCTGTGAGCTCAACACAACACTAACATAACCCTGGGGCATTTTGGTGTAATGATAGATAAAATTAAGTCTTTGTCTACAATTGCGAAAACTACATTTGAAGATAAAAATTAGAAGCATCTGAAAAACAGTACATTTTTCAACTGTTAATCACACATTGGAGCTTCTATGTACTAAGTTTGTATGACAGGAGGACAGGACATATTGTGCAAAAAAGGAAAGAAAATATTTTACTAATTAGCAAACTCTGGAGGTTAATGTAACATAATCAGTTAAAAAGCCGAAAATGAAAGGTGAATGGTTATTTCAAGACAACCATTCGAAAACATGCCCTAAAGTCGCTTTATAATTACCCTGATGTGCATATAACGTATCTAATCCATTTATTTTATAATTAAACATTTATTACAAGGTGCTTCCATGACACTCAAACAAGAAAGCCCAGCACTGCCTGTGGGCTTTCTTGAAGTTGCATGAACTCACTAGTCAAGATGTTCTCATAACTGTTATTTATGTCTGTATTTTAGCACACCCATTGCAAAATAATTATCCACATATTTCATATTGAACTGATTAAAAAGTAATAAAGAACTGGGTGTCCGTTTTTAGATACTCTTGTAGTTTGAACTTAAAGTAACACTAAACTCAGGAGATAAATCTTAAAAATGCATCCACGTACCCCAAATATTAACAAAAATGTATCTTATTTGTGCCTTACTCAGCTGTAGATACTGAAATAATCTCTGAATCTGAGCTGATAATGTTCTTTCTCTGGGGGATGGCTACTTTTGTTCCTCATGGTCCCTGTGTGCTGCAAAGTAGCCGCCACCCCAAGCTCATTCCCATGATCGACTACAATCTCAATACAAATTAGTAACTTACACATGAGATTGTAGTCCATCTTGGGAGAGAGCTTGGAGTGGTGGCTACTTTACAACACACACAGGGACCATGGGGAACAAAAGTAAATCAGTAAAGCTGATTTAAAGTAAAAGTTCAACTGGGCTTTAAAGGAGAACTATGGGGTAAGTGTTTTTCCCCATAGTTCTCCTCAGGGTCACGGGAGGACATAAACTAGCGTCCTCCAGTGTCCCAAAGCTCAGAATACCGCGAGCTACAGCTCACGGTATACTGAGACTGCCGTAGTCGGGACGGATCCACCCAGCTGCGTGATTAACAGCTGGCTCTGCCTATCTAGAGGCAGAGCCAGCTGTACCCGCCCCCTCCCCGATCCTTCCTCCAGTCAGCGCTGGAGGATCGGAGCGGGGAGAGGGGGAATCCCTGCAGGTAACTGTGAGTGACAGTCACGGCTCTCTGATGGGGACAGGATCGAGAAGTGAGCGAGCTACGGTATGTTTTCGCTCACTTCCTGATCTATTGAACCGACAAGTGGCAGTTTCTTTGTCACACGTCGGCACGAACTATGAGGTTGAGTGAAAATCACTCACCTCATAGTTCTCCTTTAAGCATAGCCATTGTGAGAATCTAAAAAAGGTTTCTAAAACATTAACATTCACTGGTCAGATTATTTACATTACGCTGATCGGATTCATATATGTGGCTTTATTCAGTAAAGAGTCAATAATTCTTAAAAGCTAGGGTTTAAGTGCAGCAACTTTTTGGCAACCAAGCAGCATTCTTCTGCCCTGACTTCAGCAATGTGAACACTAATTATTTCTACACAAAAGAACCAGCACTTAATAATAAATAGAGACACTGTCAACAGAGTGTCTCTGCATAGACCCCACCACCGCCCCTTCGACCTCTTAATACTTACCTTGCCTGTGGTCCCTTGCATGGGCAAGGTAACAGTGTCTCTTTAAAAAGTATTTACTGATCATGCCTGAAATCAGTGGCGGAATTACCACCGTAGAGTGTCGGGGCCCGGTCACGAGCAGGGCTGAGGAACTTCTCTCCCCCTTCTCTCGCAGCACAACGAGCCCAGCCAGGAGAGGTCAGAGGTGGCAGTATCGACTCCACGTTCCTCCCCCACAGAGCACAGCGGCGGCAGAACTCGGCCAGGAGAGGAGCTAGCAACTGCAGCAGTTCCGAATCCACCCTCACCCTCACAAGCTGAACCTGGCTAGGAGAGGTCAGCGGCGATAGTAGTATCGACTCCACTTTCCTCCTCCTTGCCCACACACATAGCCCAGCGGCGGCAGTACCCACTCCACCTTCCCGTCCCCCGTACACTGAGCCCAGCCAGGAAAAGTCAGTGGTGGCACTACCATATCCACCCAGACCACACTTCCCGGACACCGAGCCAGGCTGGGAGAAGTCAGTGATGGCAGAGTCCCCCCCCTCTCCCCCCACACGGAACCCGAACAGTAAACTTCTCAGTTGTCAGTGTGCTCTGTGCATGATGCATCAGTGACATTTTAGTGTTCACCATGGAATAGGGTGGTATTCCTCTCAGTGCGTGTATGCCTGTGGTTGCATAGGCAGGTGTTCATGTATGAATATTGTAATGCACAAAGTTCTATTGGTGTACCTTTGCATCATGCATCATGTCAGGGATTCTACCATATACCTTGGTGCACACTGTCACTGAGCATACGCCTGGATTGGGCAGATCTTCGTGTACTATGTACCAATGGCGTAACTACCGCCATAGTGACCCACGCGGTCCCTATGTGGCCCAGGGCAGAGGGGGGCCCGGTCAGGAGCATCCTGAGAGCCCCGCACCAAGCACCTGAGAGCGCCGCACTGAACATCTGGGAGCGCCGCACCGACCACCTGAGAGTGCCGCACGACCACCTGAGAGCATCGCACGGACCACCTGAGAGCATCACACTGAACATCCGGGAGCGCCGCACCGACCACCCGAGAGTGCCACACTGACCACTTGAGAGCCCCATTGACCACCTGAGAGCCCCACTGAGAACCTGCACAGCCCTCCTGAGACCCTAGAGACATCAGGCCGCAAACCAGGAGAAACAGAGTATGTAGCTTCATATTATCCTGCATTACTGTATATTGTATTGCTGGGATTTGTAGTCCTCTATAGTTGGTGGTATTGTGCATTACCGTATAATGTGTTGCTGGGATTTATAGTCCTCTATAGTTGGCAGTAATCTGCATTGCTGTATAATGTATTGCTGAGATTTGTAGTCTCTCTACAGTTTGGAGGTGGTGTCAGAACTACCAGGGTCACAGCTGCAACCGGGCCCTGGCGCTCCACCACTGACTCCAAAATGTTGAGAGACTACAAATCACAGCCCGGACAGGAGGAAGAGGGCCCTGGTGAACATCAACATTTTCATAAAAAGGCCCACCAAAATCTTCAGCACCAAGCCTTTGATGCTTTTAATTCAGCACTGCCTGCCAGGCAGCCGCAGTGTAGCAAACCAGCAGTGGAGTGATCTCCTCTTCAGCCCTGATGTCAGAGTCAATAGGAGCAGAGCTAAAGAGAAGGAAATGGTTGGTTGGGGGTAGGTTGTGGAGGGGGAGTTTGGGGGGGCCCCATACAAAATTTTGCTATGGGGCCTTGTGACTTCTAGTTACGCCCCTGCCTGAAATATTATAGCTAAAAAAAGGATATGTAAAAAAACAAGTTTACAGTATACCATAAAGATCACTTTTCCATTGTGTTCATGTAACACCAGCCAAATACAAACTAAATAGAACTTTCTGGGTTTACTAATGATTAACAGGTCAATAGATTGGACTGAGTGTATGAAGCACTCAGCAGCCTCTCTCAAGGTTCTCCTGGTGTAAATGAAACATCTATTTCACAAGGAATGTCTCATGCTTTTAATAGTGCTCCTGCTGCAGCGTATAAGTGGTAAATCATCCCCTCTGCCCTCCCTATGTATTTACACAAACCGGTCAAGGTTAAACATTACTTTGTTCTTGGCTGCTACCCGTGCCTGTACAAGGAGAGCTGACTGTGTTAGTCCTTTTACGATCTACTTCTTTCTTCTTTTATCCTTCTCAATTCAGAATAACCAACCCGTCACCTGCATACATACATACACACACACACATATACATACACACACTTACAAATATACATTTACAGCAGATAGCAGGGGAAGCAATAGCCAACCTGCTATTGGCTATTTCAAATTGCAATAGCAGGCTAGCTATTGGACCCACCCACTGCTTGCTGTCAATCAGCAGTGGAGTGGACCTGAAGGAGAACTTTTTCCTTCAGGTCCCTCCACTGCTGATTGACAGCAGGCAGTGGACAGGTGCAATAGCCAGCCTGCTATTGGCTATTTGCAATAGCCAATAGCAGGCTGGCTATAGCTCCCAGCCACTTCAGATCGATTAGCAGAGCAGCGAACCTGAAGGAGAACTTTCTCCTTCAGGTCCACTGTTCTGCTGATTGACAGCAGGCAGGTTAATAGCTAGCCTGCTATTGCAATTTGAAATAGCTAATATCTGGATGGCAATTGCACTGCCTGCTGTTTACATTCTGCTGCTGGCTGCGGAATCCTGCCGCCGGCAGATGGATGGAGTTGGGGGAGTCTCAGTAGGGCTTGGGTGATATCAGGCAACTGCCTGCTGTTTACATGCACTAAACAGAATATCGGTACCTGATATTGGTTATCGGCCTGAAAGGTGGCCCATAATCAGTATCGGTATCAGTTCCGAAAAATTGGTCAACCCCCTAGTTCTAATGCAGATTATACAGTGTAGCAGTATGGGCATAACACACCTTTCTTTTCTCCACTTCATATAAATCAGACCCACTTACAGTCTGTCCACACCTCATCCAAGGTGTGGCGTATGCAATGCTATTTATAGAGCACGCTGACAACTTCTCAATGACTGCCAGGTATAGTAAATATATAGGTGTTGGTGCTCTGTGCAGCCATCTTAGCTGTAAATAGTTTAAATGGAACTACAGCAAAACATGTTTTACATTTTTTCATAGGGCAGAGACAGGTTAGAACCTTTGCCAAGTTTAAAATGCTGGGGTGATATTCTTTTACCTGTTGTCCAGGAGACCAGTATCACCGCCGGGACAAGAAGTGATAGGGATCTCTCAAATGTAACTCATACAGCAATAAAGCATGACATAGATCCTAAAGCTTTCTCTCCATTAAAAAAAAAGTGTTTTATTCTCGTCTGTTTCCAGTCACACGTGGGCAGAGACATTCATAAAAACTTGACAGAGTTCCTATGCCTTCCCACTCAGTCCAAAACGCCCCAAAAAGAATCAACTGAAACCTCACGTTGCATTTTTATAACCTGCCAGCTTGTGTCAAACGTATCTAAACACATATTTTATATTTTGAATAGAGTAAACCTCATCCATGCTGGGGAGATTTACTCTCTTTCTTTTGTTCTGGTGTAATCTAAAATTTTGAGTTGAAACCGTAACAGGAATAGAAAAGAAATCTTCCAATAATGACACTTATTACAGTAACATCTGTCTCAGGGTAGATTTCCCTTACTTTGGGGAGATCTCCTATTACTTCCTATTGTGTCTTTAAACAAAAAGAGAAGGGAAATTTCCCCAATGGGACACAAAAATAAAAAAATATTGACAGGAGTTTTAACAATTTCCTGCTCTAGAAAAAAGAACATAGTTTTAGATATACAGTAAATTCCCCGTTATCCTGCATCCAAGGGGATTGGTAGATTCCAGATAAATGTAGTTTCTGGTTGCTTGAGAGTTACTGTTAAAAATGGGTTTAACTAATTCTACAACCCATACAACACCATAACAGTATAGTGTACTCTAAACCATTATCAATACATTGCAGTACTGGGAGTGATCACTAGGTGGCGTTTGTTCACTCGATAACACAGCACTTTTCAGAGATCGTTCAGACACTCATTCCTAGGATAATCCAGCACTTTTCAGACAGTTCCTGTACCTTTCCATGCTCCAGAGCCCTCTCCAAGAAGGTAGCAGATCTACAGAACAGTGAGTAAGCATGGGATTTTGTTTTTCTCCGGTTAGATAGGAGTTTTGATTAGCTGAATGCCGGATAACAGCAAGTTTACTGTACTTTAAAGCTGAACTCCATGAAAAAAACATTTTGGGACGTTTGCTACGTAAAAGTAAATCACCTCCAATGATGGGTGTACAATGTGTGGGCAATGATGTGCTAGTTAAATCTCTTACTTTCCTTACTTTCATTAATCCTGGAGAGCATTGTGCTAAACTCCCGCAGCTGAAACATACAGTTCAGGCGATATTACAGTAATAATGCTGTTCACTCTTCACCTCGTCAGTTCATAAAATGTCTTGGCATTCTGTGATTGGATAAAGGGAGACTGTGATGTTTTACGCTCCTCCCCTCCCTTCGTCCATTCACAGAATGCCTTGTGTTCTGTGAAAAGACTGTAGAGAAAACCACTTTGAATGTACATAGTTTTGTGTGGATTTAAAAGAGAACCAACAAATGAAAGCTGCTATTCACAGCACTCACAATAAAGCAATTTCTTTCACTAGCATTTTCAATAAAAGTAGAACTCCTGGCAACATTTTTATTAACCCTTGCAGTGGGGCTACCCCCGCATTGCAAGGATTAACTGCTCATTTTCATCTAGGGACTAAAATAGAAAAGCTATACTCACCCGATCTTCGAAGCTGGCTTGCTCTTAGACCGGTCCTTCCAGCCTCTCTCCCCCTCCACTGCAGCGGTCCAAGGATCCTCCTGTATTAGACGTGAGGACACCGAGGGATATACCATCACTGCAGGCAGCCTGGGAGGAGATAGGCTAGAGGCAGCGTTGTCAAAGCGGGCCAGCTCCGAGGTTGGGGTAAGTTTTACCGTTAACATTTTACTTTTAGTCCCTAAATGAAAACGAGCAGTTAACACTTGCAGTGCAGGGGTAGCCCCACTGCAAGGGTTAATACATATTTTCCCAGAGTTGTTCCTTAAACTGATACATGTATTAAAATGGATGTTTGTATACCACAGAAATAGTTATCTTAAAAAAAATCATCATTTCCTCATGGTTTTATCTTCATTCTAAAACTTCTGGGGATATTTTGCTTCAGATTTTCATCAAATTATCACTGTTCTCCCAGGAGACATTTTGGACTCCAAAGCATTCTCTTTATATGCAAAAAGCAGATGGTGGTATTTAAAATACATGTTTAGATTTTAGTTTTAGAGAGCTGGGTCATTTCATTGTGACAGCTCATCAAACTTTTCAATTTTTTAAGTATACATATGTGTTAAGTGGAAACGAATGAATGTTAACAAGAATCTGTGATCTGACCCTAGATTAAACTGTATGTTATCAGATTAGGTCAAACAATGGAACTCATAATTCCTAAGAATGCACATGTATGCATTGTGCACACACCCCATGGCAGCTTGTTCCCCAGAACTCCTGTTATGGTATCTGCTTCGATGACAAGGTACCCATATGCAAAATGATTAGTTTTGATCCAGACAATTTTCAGTGTCTTTGGTTACAATTTACAATGACAAGACTTTAAGGCAAAAGTGCTGCATGTTTCTCCATGAGTAAGCTGTATCAGCTCCACGATGAGGTAAAGAGGGAATACTCTTCTCCCTCACCCCCCCCCCCCCCCGCTTGGGGGT
>NW_017306762.1:852892-927306 GCF_000935625.1 Nanorana parkeri | reverse complement strand
CCCCCCCTCGTTGTGTGATCATATGGAAAAGATAAGGTAAAGGGAAAGAGCGATTCCATTTAACTCCACCACACACTGTGGTAGCTCAGCAGTTGGGAGACATGTAGCACTTCTCACTTATTTAAGCTTACCATACAAGCTTACCATACATCACTTATTTAAGCTTACCATACCATAAATTGCATCCTAACACCATGATCCGCAAAGCTTTCTCAGGTTTGTTACATGAGACATATGAAAATACTATCAGGGTTATTCACAAAAGGGTGCAGAGTTTGGGGAAGTGAACAATCTGGGACAACATAGCTGAACTGGAAAGTGAACAGAATTGGAGAATGTTTCCAAATCAGCTATCTTGTCCTAAATTGTTCACTTCTCTTGTCTTCTCCAAACTCTTCACCCTTTTGTCAATAACCCTGTATGTGTGTTATACAATACCTGGCTAAAAAAAAGAGTTACCAGATGGATTCAGCTAAGAGTAAGAGTATGATCTAGGGTGGCTTCAGTTTGTCAGGTCTAGGTTCAGCAAAGTTATGTGCCCAAAAAATGAGGGCAGCTGCCTACCTGAATATTCTGAATGACCAGGTTTTCCCATCAATGGATTTTTTCTTCCCTGATGGCACATTGGGCATATTCCAAGATGACAATGCCAGGGTTCATTGTGAAAGAATGGTTCAGGGAGCATGATACATCATTTTCACAGGTGGATTGGCTGCCACAGAGTCTAGACCTTATCCCCATTGAGAATCTTTGGGATGTGCTGGCGAAGACTTTACGCAGTGGTCTGACTCTCCCATAATCACTGCAATCACTGGTAAAAATTATTACAACTGTGGACAGAAATAAATGTTGTGACACTGCATAAGCTTATCAAATTGATGCCACGATGAAAGCGTGCCATAAGCAAACCTAAAGGTGGTCCAACAAAATATTACGAGTGTGTGGCTTTTTTTTTTTGGACAGGCAGTATATTTTGGTGCAGAGAACCGTGTACTTCCCAGTCAGAGTTGGTTCAACCTGCTCTGCTAGTGATGAAAGCTATTTAAATAAGGCAGTGTCATTTGTAAGGAGCACACAGAGCTCCTGTTATTTGTACATCTCTATTTTAATGTATCATTTTGTTTTTATAAATATAAATAAAGGGATGCACAGATACCAGTTTTGCGAGTACGAGTACTGGTACTTGCCGAGTACTTACAAGTACGAGTACTGATACATTTTTGTTTATTGTCATGTGACAGTTTTTCGAAAACAATACAGACTAATGATTTTAGGACAGTGGTGGAGTGCCAGAGCCAGGTCCCAGCTGCAACCGCTGCAACCCTGGTTGTTCTCATGAAAATGTCAAGTATCTGCACTGGTACTCAAAAAGTATCTGTGCATCCCTAATAGTCAGATTACTTCTGACATCAGCATCTGTGAAACCTCACAATTTTTCACACTCCATTAATTAGTATTCCACACAGAAATAACTAGAAGTTGACATGATGCCGCAGGACCCTTCTTAGTTGCTGTTGAGGAGATGGACCTTTCTACTCCTCTTAGACAATATAAAATTCCTGAAATAACTATAAAGGATATTTGAAAATTCAAAACAGAATTGCATGCCTCCCAACTTTCTGAGAGGAGGAAGAGGGACACATCATAGCACAAAATATATAGGCAAAGGACACACTTCCACCACGGCTCCAGTAATATGTACAATAAAGAATAATGGGCCAAACAATTCTATTTTGTCTTCACTACTTTTTCTTTATTTTGGCTTTACAAAATTAAAAATAGAATAATTTAAAGATTAGCCAAAAAGGTTTAGTGCTGCAAAACACGTTAGATAATTAATACATTTCTATAGAGATCTAAACAGAAGGCCAAAACTAGGGACTATTTAATAGTAAGGGGGCCAGATGGATTTAATTCCAACTGAGGCATTGTTGGGAGCTATGTTATTACAAGTCGGCTACCAGGTAAGAGAAATCTACAAAACTGGTAAAATCGTTTTTAAGACTAACATTTAATTTTGGGTTTAACCTTCTAAACAGGAAACAAGCAAATCTAAAATATTGCCACCTGAAATGTACGTAAGTGTTTCTGTAGCCTGATTGTCTATGCCATAGAATGTAATTGGCCTCTCTGGTTTTACAAGTTTCCACTTCAGGATTTCACCAGCTATTCGGCAGCTATGTTAGGCTGAGGAATCATTCTTGTTTCAGGTTAACAGAGCGTAGGGCAAATTACAGTAAACATTCATGTAACATACTGAGATCTTCCTCTGCTACAAGCACCGGATTGTTCCACAAGCACATAAAGTGCAATGGATGAAAAGCAGAGCATGCACAGACTGGATTAGATCTGTTCTATGTCTGGTGTCTCCATAAAGGACTGGAGTGCAGAGGCAGTCTAGACAAAGCAGGTGAAAACTTTATCCTCCCATGCTGCTTAACAGTTACCAGAAACTTTGAATGTTTAATCCAGGAAGAAATATGACAGTGAACAGTTTTGTAGAGCAGAACATTCAATACCTTATGAAGTGCTCTGCTGCTTAGATGTAATAATGTAACCTATATCTTTACAGTGATCATTTCCTGAAGTTTATAAAGTTGAGTAACAAGAGGAAGAGTAAAAGTGGTGGCAGTCATAATTCCTATTACCACCATGAAGCAAAGTATAAATCTCACTCATGTTGTACCCTGGAGGGGTGACATAAGCGATGCCTCCTGCTACTATGCACTTAAGAAACAGCACAAGGATACAGAATCGGTGCCATTGTAATAATACAATAAGACAAATATAAATGATATAATAATATAAATGTCTGTGATTGTGTGCAGTGGGTTTTTTGTTGGGAGGGGGACACTTTGATGGTTTCCCCTTGCTGCGCTGCCATCACAAAGGGAGCGCCTATAAAGCTGTATTTACCATTTATGCCGATCTAACAGGCACAAGAGAATCATCTCATTTTCTTACTGAACACAACCCTTTTCTCACCCAGGATGTTACATTTTTATGATTGGAAAATCACAGAACAAAATAAAATTATGTTCCCAAAATACTATTCTACTCATTTAATTATTCATAAGCATGCAAAGAAAAAGTGGAAGGCTGTAGGTTCCCTAGGTCCATAGTTGCAGAGAGTCTAGTAATCTTTCTCAACATAACAGCCCTGCAAGGTCCAACTTACAATTACATTTTTCCAAGTTGCTCTAAAAGCCAGAGAGAGTTTTATAGTAAGTACCCCATTGGCCATACTGCAGCATCCTACTATGATTAAGATACTAAGATATACCTGTATGATTAAGCCGAGGTGGTGAAGCATGTGAGAGGCATTGGAGTGGAAGAGATGCTGTGATGGTGTATTTGCTATACATGTTTATTCTTGAATCCTATTTGGAACTTATCACAATAAAGCTGGATTTTACGGACACCGGTTTTGTGTGGCTGATTGTACACGTATTGCTAAAGGAGTAGGAGCACAATATAGCCTGCACCCAGTCTGTATATGGACTGACAGTCGGAGGTGGAATTGGAGCAGTGAGTCCTGGGGGTTGATTTACTAACCTTTTAAACACACCACGAACGTGTATACACCTCTGTAGTGTGTTCCCTCCCAGCATGATCTATGGGAGGAATCGAAACACCTTTGTAGTGTGTACACACCCAGCAGGTGTGTTGTGCAAAGCCCTGCAATGAATTGCAAGGTAATGTGGTGTAAATTAGCTCTATGTTATGTTGCTTGCGTTGATGAATGCAGGAATGTAAATGCATGAGCTAACCATTTTTGTCTAAACTGTGAAGCAGCATTATATATGCATCATGTGCATGATTTTTCCATATATGGCATTAGTGGAAATATGCTTTTAGAGACTTTTTGGTTGATAAATACGTTTTGCTGTGTGAAAATCACACACACCTGGTGTGTGTGTGTGTTTAGGTTAGTAAATCACCCCCCTGGTGTCTTTTGGATCCTACTAACCAGTGTTTTACTAAGTTGAACTTACCCTTCTTGAAGTGTTTATCTCCCTATGTTCTGCATCTAGATGCATGTCTAACACCAGAGATGCTAATGACATCAAGAAAGCCTGGGATAAATGAATTGTACAGACTCTCTACAGGACGAGGAACCACTGCAACAGTGTCATCAGATAAGATTCGAACTGCATGGATGTAGTACTAGTAGCGTCAGTGCACGACAAGCAGCAAAACAAATGATGTCCTAACTGATCTAAGTTCAGTGATTTCAAATTAGATTGGTAACGAGTTTGAGCACTTTCCTGTACAGATGTCATTAGTCGTAAGTTCCAGCCTGGTGACAAGAGGTGTTTATATGAAGATGCACAGTGAGGCGTGAACTTAGGGACTTAGCTAGATGACCAAACACACGTGCCTAATGAGCCAGTAAATGGTGACCGGGCATGACCAGCAGCTATGAATAAACATACAGAGACCTGACATTATAAGCAGTGTTTATGACAGATGCTTTTCTCCCATGAAATACTGTCATATTCCTCTATACTCATCAGTCTGGGTTCTGTATTATCTGTTAGTTTGTCGCAGCACAAACACATAAAAAGCTAACGTTTGTAACAGCATCATTCACAGTAGTATTGACCAACAATCATTATATCAGCTGGAATACAACGATTGACTTAAACACATTACCTACAGGTCTGGTACAGGTATATTATAATTTAGTATTATAGTGACGATAAGCTCATATTTATCTAAGTGCAGTATGGCAAACCGAGCAATTTTCTGAGAGTTTGTGTGTACTGTGCTGTTCAGCTCATTTAGCCCAGCGGGTAAAGAACTGTGCACCAAGCGCCCTGTTCTTGATGCTTGTGTGTATGAAGTCTGAATGTAACCTATTGAGCACCAACACTGCTGGATGTGGAAAACAAATTCCATCCAATCCAAAGTGCTGCATGTTTGTTTATAGAGGTAAAGTTTCATAGAAAAGCACTGCGCCATAATCAGAAACAAACGTGGTGCCTACAGACCTCACATGGTGCCTGAACATGCATGTACAATGTGGCCACTGAATGATTTTTTTTGTACAAAATAACCTTCTGTTTGTACCAGGCAAGCATACATGGTTGGCCTATGGAGGATGAAGGGGAAATCACATGGTTTCCAGTTTATCTCTCAGGAGAACACATAACTATCACCTGGGAAAACATATCCTTGCTATGTCTCTAAGGGTGGTGTGAGTTAGGAACTACAGACAAAAGATTGGTAACCGATCCATCAATAACTGGCCAGATTGGGTGAATATTCTCTTCTGTCTGTAGGAGCAGTGGTCAATGTACTGGATACAGAGTGCCTCAAGTGTGGCCTCTGAATTCACTAAAGCAGGAAACGTAATTTTTAAGGGGTCTGTTTATAAATGATTTTCACCCAAGGCTCACACAACTTAAAGCAAAGACTCACAACTATGTAACAAAATCGTATGGGGAAATGGGTGAAAGTTGTGCGAATCTGTAAAAACATGGATAAATAAACCCATCAGTGTATGTAATGCTATATAAAACTGTCAGACTGTTGTGGGTCATAAATTGCAGGTATGCTACAGGAAATGAACGGAAAGAAAGGGCATGTTACAGAAGGACAAAAAACAGAGGACACGCTACAGTGGATGGACAGAAACAGAGGGCATGCTACAGAAGATGGTCAAAAACAGAGGGCATGCTACAGAAAATGGTCAGGAACCAAGGGCACAGGTCTACAGATGGTAAATGACTGCAGACATACTACAAAAGTGGTTGAAGGTTGAGGATGTGGTGCAACTAACAGAGACTAGGGAAATGCTACATAAGACTGTTAGAGATCACTCCTGTTTGCATCCCCTATAAAAATTGTTAGCAGAACATTTAATATTCCTCTCAACAAGATCAATTATAACACATCAGAGTAAAGAAGCTTATAATAGTAAATGCCTAGGCTTAGGTCAGTAAGTGTAGTCACTTTTAAAGGCAACCTGTATTAAGAGAATATTGAGGCTGCCATGCTGAGCACTCCTTCTAAAAATCTAGCTAGCTGTCTAGTCTCCATATGTCTTTCAATATAGGTTTCTTTTAAACAGCCCTGGAGTCTCATATGCGACGCCTCCCCATCCCGTCACCAAAGATCCATATATTGATAAATGCCACTATGGCTATGACACTTCTCACAGACTGAAGAGGTAATTTTCGTCCTGGCCTCCATCCCCATAATGTCATGATATTTACACTTCTCTAGAACATTTGATTTATTTGGACTAGCCTAACTTAGATAACCCTTTAAAATGAAGAATCACTTTATACACAATAATTTCAGGGAAATCACTTACCCATGCAAAAGACATTTAGACATATCCTTAACTGTCTAAAAAGTGATCATTAAAATAATTAACGAAACAGCTCATTTCCACTGCTTCACCTACAATGGTTTGGCTGTCTAAACTGTGTCAAATAGCTTAAAAGACACCTACTAAAGAATCCTAAGACAATAATATGACAAGATTTCTATACCTATATTCCACATTATTCAGTCGTGTAACAACAGATGCTGCTAGAAATGTCAGAGGTCAAATCATGTGTATTTTTTAAGCTATCCTTTTTGCAGAATTCCAGTCTTGTATCTATCAATTGTTATGTCTCCGGGAAGGTTAGTGCAAACATATCAATTGCTGAGGACTGAATTAGTGGCAAAAAAATAAATAATGAATGCACCTTCCACTTAACCAGAGCACTAAAGAATGTTGAAAGATGTAAAAACAACTACACTGATGGGTTTTTAAAGGGGTGTATGGCAGATTGACTAAGGAATGTAGTTGGTAGATGTAGTTAGGAAGAGTACACTTTTTTACCAATTTAAAGTACACCATGCATGTTTCTGGTCCATTTCCAGAAATGCCAGTATAAGCTTTTGGTGGGCACCGGTGAGCTGAATCACACAGCATATTTTTTCTATTGGTGATATTAGTGGCTTCTGTCTGCTTAAAGAAGTTCATGACTTCACCCCTCCCGCAAGACTAATTATTTGTCTATTCTTTACCATGCCGAATCTACTGCAGGAGTGTGATCTCCTGGCATTCCTGCTCAGTTTTGGCCATGGGGTATGAGGAATAGTTTAGGTTGGCCCCATCTGAAAAAAGTTTATTATTCAGTTTACGACATATACCTGCTATAGCACAGACAGACAGTGTGCTCTCCTCAGTACAGTAATCAGAATGAAAATAATGGTGGTGGTGGTGATGATGATGATGACATCAATGTTCTCATGACAGAGGTAATGGAAACTAAACATATCAATGTGTTCTTAGTAAAACCTCCCCTGGTCCTTAAGAGATGGTATTATGAGTCAGAGCTGTTGGATACCTGACTGCTCATTAAACCCGTGCTTCTCTCATCAGTGCTACAGAAATTGATTAGCCATCTTGTAAATATCCCCGGAGGCTAATCATAATGGGAATTGGATGATCTGTATCAGCAAGCCTCTGCAGTCTTTTGTTGCTGCTATCACAATAGTCAAATTTTAAAGCAAACCTTTCTTTTTCCAGCGTTTATAGAATCTACATCTGAATGTGAATTATGTGGGTTTTTTTAGATATCTCAACAGTGTTCAGTCAGTGAACACAGTCTGAGCCTTAGTTCAAACCTCAATGGGCACCACCATTTTGTCTCGCACAAAGCTTGGAGAAGTTGAAAGCTGTCAATCACAGCCCACACATTAAAGACATCTCTGCCTTTCCTGTAACAGTCATATGTCACTGTTCTCTGCATATTATAGCAGCCAGGATGAGTGGTTAGAGATGGAGATATGGAAACGCTAAGAATGCCCTTCTCTTTTTTACTCTCTTTTGGTCTGTAAAATATACAATTGGCAGTGTCTGGTTATATCTGTTTGGCAAGTGCAAAAAATACATGATGATCCTGCCAGGAATTCAGTGCAGTCCTGTGCCCTTTGTACTTGTTATCTCAAACAGTGTTATCCAACTCGCAATGGTTGGGGAGATGGGGAGGTGTTCTATAATCCTATACCCTAGCACAGAAACTGTTTTAGTGGCAGGATTACCAAGTGAAAATTAAAGGAAAAAAGCCTAAATAAAGAAAACTACTGCAGCCAGCACATTTAAGCACTAGTAAGATGCAATGCATTGCATTTTTGATCTTGAGCTTAGATACAATTTAAATAACAATAATAATAGTACCAATAGTCAACATTTTCATATTTGTAACAGCGCTCTTTAGTCTTCATAAGCTAACTAATTTGTTTCAAACAGCGGAGTGGATTATGACAGTAGCTATGTTTATACAGTAGGCGAATAGAAAGGTTCACTTTGGCATATGTAGCGCTGTGTTAAACTAAACAATGAACCCAGTAGTTGCAGTACAACAGAAACATAGCAGGATTCTGCAATAATACAAATTTATTAAAAATCCAAAATGTGCCTTGAGTGAGAAAGCAACCTACAGTATATTCAATGTGATCATGTTGGAAATATTATTCCATAGCTCTTTACATTGGACATGCGATTTTTATTTTTTTTCTGTCTTTGGTCAAAGGCTGCAGAGTTTATCAACTGTTATTAATAACTTTGTTGACTCCATCATACAAACTGAAAAATTACACTTGGTTCTCTTCATTGTTTATCTGAACAACAGCCAAGAATGCATTCCATGCAGTGTTCTGTTTAGGCTTTTCTTCTTTTTCATATCTCTATAGGTTGAACTCGATGAACGTGTCTTTTTTAAACCTAACTATGCTGTATGACTTCTATAGGACAGGATCAGCAAAAAGTGAGCAAAAAGTTCTTGTCCTTGCCATCTGCTGGAATGGTGCTGACTGCAAACAGAAAACTTGAGTGCTGCATCAACTAATACCTGAGACATCAAAACTTTTATCTTCTAGCACTATCAGATAACTTAATGACTGGCTGATCTTCTTCCGCTAATAAGATGCCACTTATTAACAGGGATAGGCAAACTTCCCGGCTAACACTTGTATCAGTTATTTCTGAAGGTACTTCAGTTTCAGAATTTAGGCCAATGTCAAACATTTGCACTGGATTGTGTATCCTCATTGCTGAGTTTCTCTACATTTCATTCTAGCTTTCATTTTCTGCCAATGATTGTCCTGCTCTTTTAAAGTAGCTGTAGCTGTCTGTATCCATTTTTTCACTGCTCTCTCTATTTGTTAGAAAATTAGGTTTTAACGCACAGTCCTACCAGGGAACCCTGTGAAAAGTAATTTGTTTCACAATAGAATACCGGATTATATAAAGATACATTGCGATGACTTTCAAACTTAAAGCAGATCCCCATTTAGGTAGATTGTAAATAGATTTACCTTACATCTTGATCATCAATTGCAAGGTCTCTTTAAGCTTCCCCACTGTACCCAAACCTAAAAAGTCCGGAGTCCCGCTTTAAATATATACTGCAAAAATAGACAATCTGAATATGGTGGCTTATGTCAATGACAAAATCAACACTGACTCTTACCCACAGGAGATCGCATAAATTCCACTGAGGAATTTGTAAGACTCATGAAATCGACTTCATTTGTGGTGTAAATGGGGCCGTAAGCTGGCTACCACAGTTGGAATTTCTGGTGAATTGGCCAATATTCAAGCTGTGGGTGGCCCGGTCAGCACCACACGGATCGGCAAACGTGGATTTTCAAAAGGAGCTGGGCGGAAAATTAACAGTGCCTGCATCCAAATGTTGGCATTGTTCTGGTATTCGGCAGAGGTGGGAGCAATGGCTGTTGAATACAATAGCTGGCAGTAGGGATTCCTTTATCCATGCGGTTTAGCGTGGAAAGGAGAATCTAATGATTTCTTTCATTCATCCCACGGGGTTCAACGTGAGAAATATAACAGCGTGTGGCTAACCATAGTCAAGTATACATTTAAGAATGGTTGACTAGGGAAGTTATAAGGTATCCATGTACATAACTATCATTATCTAATCCTTCCAAAATCAGCTGGATCAGTCAAAGACCATCTTATGCCTCTGGATACTTTAAAAAAAAAAGAGACAGAAAACCCTGGAGGAAATATATAAGTGAACCTTAATAGGTGACTTTGTTATGTAATTTTTTTGATGATATGTTATGTTGCATCTTGAAGTCATTTAGAAGGGTTAGGTGAGTAAGTGAGGCTTTGGTGTCTGTGTAAAAGAAGCTGCCTTCCTTGTGAGTGTCCACAGATCATGTATATATAACTTGGCACATTCTGTGCTATCTGGCTCTTGTCTTAAGTACACAGTATATTTAATCAGCTCAGAACCTCCTTAGGGAAATTTACACAGAGGATTAGGTGGCATATAACACCACTGGGTGCTAAAAGTGCAAGTCAATATATTGAGCAATGCAAACATAATTCTTCTTTAATTGTACCCGTTTATGTGTGATGAATATAAAATCCTACTGCTCTCTGTCACTGATGGCTCTCTGGTATTTTATGGGTTCAAATTAAAAAGGAAAAGCTATAGAAAAGCATTCTTCATATTGCCTAGAGTTGCTCTTTAACCTTCCACACTTAAATTTAGGGTTTGTGAACAAAGAAGAACTGCACCTTTATTGCTGTTCTGCTAGAATGAGGCATAGGTCTCTCTCTCTCTCTCTCTTCCAATACCTCTCTTCCAATCTCCCTCTCCCAATCTCTCTTTCTCTCCAGCTCCCAGCAGTAACCAAGGGCTGGATTTAAACATCCTGGCACCACAGACCAACTGCCTTGATCCACCTCCTTCCTACCCCAACTGGCAGCCTGGTCTTAGTATCACGTTAACATAGGCAACACAAGGCTTGCTAAGACTGGGGGTAGATAGGCTTCAGCCCTTTACGATTGTGTAACGCATATATGCATCAGCACAGCGGGTGGGCCTTAATGTACAGCTGCTGCATACTGTATAGGCATCGCTGTGTTGTTCTCGAACGCGCTAAATCTACGCCCCCCCAGAATTGTGATCAAGCTCACAGTCAACCATCAAAGTTCAGGGGCTGCTTGTGCAATCTTCCAATTATGTCATCAGTGTGCAGCCAATCACAGTGAACCAATGAACAGGAGACCTGCCTATCTGTCTTTGATATCATGGTCCACTTGAAAGGATGGCTCCGACCGGTGGCAAGGGATTAAAAAGGGAGTTCGCTCTCTTTCTGTATCAGTACATCTAGTAACTAGAAGAATTAGGCAAACCACCAGCCTACTCTGCTAGCAGTTGGTTTACAGTATTGGGAACCAGAGTGGGTAGTGTGTTAGTACAAAGCACACCATTACAAGAAAATAATAATAGTAAAAAAACTATTCAGAAGCAGAAACAGCGTGGCAGCAGTTTAGAACCTTTATTATGCACAGGAATGTGTTGCTGACAAAAAGTGGTTGGCTGTGGGCTACACCTTGGAGCCATGCCACCCTAGGCAGAGACCTATGTTGTCTGTGCAGAAACGTGGCCCTGACAGGGGTTCGGGGGCAGTTTCCTTCTCGGCACACAGACAGCAATAGATATTTGGCCCGGGATCAAAACTTGTCTCCCTTTACACAACCCAAAACTATAAAACTTTAAATTCTACCTAATGTTTTTATGAAAAGTAAGCCTCACAAATAAAAGGCAGTTATCACTGCCTGTAATGTATAGTCTTTCCACCAGCCAAAGTGTAGAGTTCTAACTAATCGATTATGAAAATAATCGTTAGCTGCAGCTCTAGTAGAATTAAGGGTCCTATATACATAGGTGAACAATTCTATGGTCCAGCAGTTTTGCGATCAGATTGGGAAATGTTTATCATTTATTGACCAATTTATGAATCCAGCGCTGGCTTAGTTTGTGCCTTTTATATCTGCCTACAGTTCAGAACAACTCCAGGTAAAAATTTTATTAACCCTTGCAATGGGGCTACCACAGCACTGCAAGGATCAAGTGCTCGTTTTTGCCTACGGTCAAAAATAATAAAGTTATACACACCCGATCCCCCAAGCTGGCTGTCTTTGACACCACTCCCTCCAGCCTCTCTCCTCCACCGATCCACCGATAGTATGTCGCTCATTATCCTCGTGTCCTATACACTGTTTAGAAAATGTGATGACTTAGGGACCTTAGACCACTGCAGAGGAGAGGGAAAGACGTTCCCGGGACCGATCTAAGAGCTGGCCGGCTCGGAGGATGAAGTGAATATAACTTTTTTTTTCTACCCTAGGCAAAACCTGCTCTTAACTAAGTTAAAACCCTTAATTAAAAAAATTTCAACGGAGTTCTGCTTTAACTATGTCTTCACTTATGTCTAAGCTGTGATCTACACTTTACAGTAGTCATAACTCACCTGCACTGTATACTTGAAAGATGTATCTCTAAAGTATCAGTTTCAAAAAACCTAATCGCCAAAGGTCCAAACTCTGCAAGTGACAAAATAGATCTTGTATCTGAATGCTTTGCTAGGAAGACTTTCTATTTCAGACATTTATATAATAATATTTTTGTTGGAAATATAATACGGGTGTTCTTCATTTTCATAATACAATAACTGGCAAAATATGTGCTTGAAGCAAGCTGCTTATTACCAACTCAGAACACATTCCCAGAGCACACATTCATTCTGGAGTCCCTGGTGGTCATACAGGATTGCTACATAATAATCAAATGCAGACAAGTAAAACGTGCTTAATTTCTTCATAGATGAAAATGTCAAGTGGTGTCTCTACTGCCGGAAATCACAATCTACAGTCCAAACATCTCATATCCATACCCGCCTACATAAACAGGATCCTAAAACAATAATCATTATACTGGCACAAATACTGAGTTTTCTTCTTAGTTTTATAGCAACTGTTTCTATAGGACAGTCATGGACCAACGCCCAGAGAGAACGGGTAAATGGAGACATGACTATAGTTGAAATCTAGAGCTTTCATTAAAACAATCCTGGTGATTGTGGATAGAAGCCAAAGGAGATCAGCAGAGCTGAGATGCAACAAAGTATAAAAAAATAGACGAAAAAATGATACACGGTGCTGTATCAAATTTATATCATTTAGTTAGGGTTTACGTTTTTCTTATCCTTATTCATTACATGTGCCCCTTTGGAGTCACAAGATTCTCAGACACATATGGGCTGATTTGTAAAACTTCCACTCAACGTATAGCTGAGCAAATGCCATTCGCACAGCATTATGGCCACTAGATGAAGCAGAGCAGCATAGGAACTTCTTACTGTGTTGATTCAGAGCTTGCAAAAATGCAATGCAATCTTTGTGGTACTGCCACCTTAAATTAACATCATGGTGCATGCCAGGTGAATATGGCTTCAGTCAAATTAATGTTATCAATGGATTATGATAAGAAAGAAAGACTACATCTCCTAGTTTGGCACTTATCTAGTCCCGTTCATGGGTGGCCTTGCAACAAATGCAAACTCTCAAAATCCCCCCAAACAACAGGAAACTCCTAATTCATCTTCCTGTTTTACTCATCCTTCTAACACTCAGGACCATTATTAATTTACACCCCGTCTTATGTTAAAGCTGAACTCCAGGATAAGAAAATATTGTGTAAGTACTAAAGGCTATGTATTCTTACTTGAATCTTGGTGTCCTTTGTGTATTTCATTCAGATGTGTGCAGTAATTCAGCATTAAATAACTCCTATAGTTTTCCTCTGTGCAGGAGCTTTTTGTATGAAAGAGCAGACACTGGTGTTCTCTCTCCTTGGGCATGATGACTGGTCTTGTATCCGCCACCTCCTGTAGTTTTCTGCAGGCAGCTTTTAGTGGGTGAAGCTGCTGAATCCTTCCCACAACTCAGCATTATGCCCAGGTATAATGTACAGGACTGCTTCTCTCACAAAGTAATATATGGATTTGCAAAGGCATGTTGTGCATACAAATTGGAATTATAATCTTTGTGGCAATTGAGGAATATACTTAGATGAAGGTTTTTGTGCCCAGATTTCACCTTTAATTTCTAGACAGCTATCTAACCAGGTTCACTTGTCAATTTAATGTTATCACTGCCTAAAAATTAGCAGGGGGGATAACTCTAGTACTTTCCCAGCTGCCTCTGCCTGGAGGTTGGATGTTATTCAGGTTTTTATCAGTGCCAGTGTTTTACCATATCACATCAAGGTTGTGACCACTGAAATCCCCTTTCATAAGGGACTGTTTAAAGGATGAATAACACCCTGTAGGGGAATTCCTTCCATTTCTCAGATTCGCTTATTTTATTTCCTTTCTATCATCGTATGACCTTTGAGGGAGGAGATGACGTTCCAGTGATGTGGGTGTCTATACTGCTAAAAACTCTAGAGACTCACATATTAGAACAGGGGCTTACAGACCCCTAATGGATACCCCAATATGTCCCCCTTAGCAAGACTGTCAAAACCATTATCACCGTCACCAGTGCCATTAGGTTCCAGTATGACTTCTGAAGATGTAAATAACTTGGCTTTGTTTCACATATGAATAGCTAAGAACAGAACAGCTGTAAGAAAATTATATGTATTTGTATATATCAAACATACACAAACTAGCACCAACTAGTGACATTTTTGCTGTTGTTTTTGTGCAATAAAATGTCAAAGATAAACCCTTCCCACCTTTGTGTGCAGGTGAGACATAGGAGATTAAAATGATCCGCAGCTAATCATAACAACAGGATGCTAAGAGCAGCACATGATATTCAAGTTCAGCCAACTTTTGGGTATCTCTGATTAGAGATATTTAGGGAACAAGAATTCAGGCCAAGATAAAACCAATCCCTTCAGTTAAGCATAGCTTGACAACGCAATATACTTAACAATTTTTTTAAAAAGTTTACAAGCACCCTGAGCCTGTATATGCAGGGTGAGCCTGTTTACAAGCACCCTATGGCTGTGTATGTTGCTTACTGCCTTAGATCATGGAACACTATTATTCAAACACTAAAACATTTAGAATAAGTTTTAATACAAACACCTTTTGCATTTAAAATACTGGGCAGTACACTTATAGATAAGAAAATAATCCAAAAGTGTACCTGAGGCAGTAATAACCATGCATACATCGCAAAGTAGAAACGTAGCCATCACTAGATACCCCAACAATTATGAAAAATGATAAACACACGCTGCACACAGGTACGGATTTGCCACCGAGGCCCGTCCTCGGGGCGGCAGGGAGCAGAGGGGTGGCAGGGGTGTGCAATCTCCCGACGCCCAGGACATGAAGTTCCGGGCGTCGGGCGGTAATTTGTTTTCTTCATTTAGCCCTGCTTTGGGCAAGCAGGGCTAAATGTAAAGCGGGGAAGCCACTTGTGTGTGTACAAGTGATCTTGGCAATGCTGCTGAGATCACTTGTATGCGGCTTGCTCGTCTGTCCTCCCCCAACGCTTACCTCTCTCCTCACTGGTTCCATCCTCCCCCACCGCCGAGTATCTCTCCTTGCCGGCCGGAGATCCTCAGGATAGAGAGCGTGGAGTGTGGTGCTCCGTGTAAACAGTGAGAGGGGAGTGCTGCATTCGCAGCCTTCCCCTCTCAGCTGTCACATGAGTCCCAGCACAGTACTGTTCTAGAATTCCTGTATAGGAAATGACAGGTTCAATAAAAAGAACCTGTCACCTCCAAATGCTATCACACAGGGGCTTGTTAGCTCCTGTGTGATAACAATAAAGTTAAGTAAAAACATTTTTTATATAAAAAGTAAATAAGAAATAATTACATTTAAAAAAATAAAAAATTAATAAGAAAAAAATTGTATATGAAAAAATAGGGCTGTGCATTGAGGAACCTGGCCTGGCTGCACAGCTAAATCCAGCCCTGGCTTTACAGGTAGGTTAAAACTGGGCTGGTGCATCGGGATACTGAATTCTGAACAATCATCCACAGTGAGTCAACAACACCAACTAATGTGTATCAATTGTACAAGTCCATTCTTATACCACCTATAAGACCCACCCAATATGTCAATCAAAGCTCCCTTATTAATAAAGTAAGAATGCCGGTGCTGACCATGGAAATCAGGGACACTTGATGACTATGTACAAGGTGATTTTCTTTATTGTGTCATCAGTTGATGTCACAGCAGAATACCTGGTGTGGATGAATGATTTTAGTGATAACATACATCTTTTATGGGGCCCAGTTTGAAATCACACCCTGACACTAATCACACTCCCACTTTTCCTCCTGGTTTTGGATGGGGAAGTCTATTAAAAATGGATTTCTCTGGGTGGTTTTCACGTTAAAGGAAATATCACAAAAACTAATGGACAGTTTGCCCAAAGCAGCTTTAGAAATGGAAAAATGCCAGAAACAATGACCTGAAACATTAGATTCGATTTTTACAATAAGCCTTCAGTGGTTCACACAAAGACCTTCTTCTAGCTTACCAAGCAGCCTGAACTCATCTACCATCCACCTATCAGACATCTATCTGAGAAGGAAAGCCCCGGCTCTACAGCCAGCTTGATGTGCTTCTGTGTTTACACAGCGCAGAGTTCATCCAAAGAAGAAAGCCACTTGAAAAGTCAAAAATAAAAACTACTCAAGCATCATGTGTGCTTACTCATTTATTTTTGAAGCATGACCACCCACCTCAGCTCTCAGCACAGTAATTCATAAACCCTAAGTGAAATTAGAGTTTACAGTAAGCATCCCATGCAATCATTTATTTTAGAGGTTATATATTTTCAGTTGTACGATAGTAGCATCACAGCATACTTGTGGTTAGTTCCTATATACAGTTGTCTCACTATAACTCTACACAGATCACTGATTACATTAGTCATATTCAGAAGAATTGAAGTCTGTTGATATAGAAGTTCATATATACTGTACATGACTGCTTCAAAACAACCAATGCAATTAAGGAGGGGTGTAATATAAACATCTTTGGGAGTAAATTAGTACATGAATTTATATAGATTGCTACACGAGACAAAAAGGTAGACATTTCAGAAGGAAAGAGGGACAGAGGGGTTTTGTCACGGTACCGTGCACAGGTGCCCACGCACCGTATGCCGGTACCTACATGCAGTTTAAGACCAAACACGTATGACCACACTGGACAAGACAAATGTGTTATATCCAGTTTATTGTAAACAGCACAACCAAATAAAACACCCAAAAGCAAACATGAATAATTAACTTGACACCAACTAAATATAACCACCAACACCTACAACATATAACAGAATCAAATAGCTTAAAACAGGTAACAATAACAGGACTACAAGCGGGTATCAGGACTTAGGACAGGACTTAGGTGACAGGACTTGGGACTCAGGATACACAGGAAATAGGACTACAAACAGGGTTCAAGGTTCAGGGTTCAGGACTGGTAACAGGACTCAAAGGAAACAGGACTGCAAACAGGGTTCAAGGTTCAGGACTGGTAACAGGACTCACAGGAAACAGGACTGCAAACAGTGTTCAAGGTTCAGGACTGGTAACAGGACTCACTGGAAACGATACTGAGCCATCATCCTGACTGCAGGGATGGTTTAAATACCCTCCCAGGAAGCGCCAGGTGATGGCTAAGTGCCGGCAGCTGTGAGACATCTGCAGGTGAGCACTGCAGCAGCAGGTTCCAGCACCACCCAATGGTGGTCTGGTACCCAACAATTCCTGGCTGCCTGGAGATACCTGCAGGTGAGCACAAGAACTGCAGGGCTTAGCTCCAGCGCCACCTGGAGGCGCTCTGGATCCTAACAGGTTTGGTTCCAAATGTTAGGAGCTATGCATTATGTTTCTAAGAATCTTATTCCAATATGTAAGTCATTTTCCAGCATCTACCACAGATTCCTGCCAAACTGGAACAAACATGTGAATGGTAATGGAAAGCTTCGTGGTAGCAGGGAAGTCAAATCTGCAAGTGTTGATCTCCTGGTTTCCCTGCCGTTCCTACTGGTTATTTCTGATGTCCTGCACGTCATTTATTTTGGTCTCCGGCAAGTGGAGGTCAGCAGGAGGAATCAGTAAGCACTGAGGGAGGCCCAGGAGTTTTGACACTCCTGGAAGTGTCAGTTCCATGTGGACTCCACATGAAGATTTCCCAGGAACTGAGCAGTGTTCAGCGGTGTGGGCAACAGGAAAAGCAAATATGTGCGGTCTTCTTTTACAGGAAAATCTTGCCTCAGTAACCTTTTTATAGCAAGATGGTCACTTTAATAAAACCTATCCATAGGGTTGTATTTAGACATAATTTTGCACTAGGTACAGTTGAATGCTGACTTTTGTAGCTTTTGCGGGCAGGGCCCTCCTTACCATCTTGTCTTGAATTGTATTGTACCTGTAATGTCCTTCCTTATATTGTAAAACGCTCCGCAAACTATTATTGCTATAAAAATCCTGTATAATAATAATAATAATTTTGTGCAAGCCCCTATTCTTTGTGTCATGTTATTAATTTACCAAAACTAAATACTAGAATGTGCTCATAGAGGAAACTGACATGGGGACTTTTGGCAAAAAAAGCTAAATGTGCATATCATTACCAATGCTGTTTAGTCTGTTAGGATGAACATTTTGGGAAAAAGGAGTGCATTTGAAATAGCCGATGAAGCTGATTCAGGGTACCACGCTGTTTACATACTTAGGGAAAGGAAAGGTGCATGTCATTGCATCACAAAATTGCAGTGCACTAAAGGGGTTTACTACACTACAGCACACCATGGTGATCTGAACAGCTTACACAGATGACAATTAATTTGACTTTTCTGATATTCACTTGCAGTAAAAAAAAATAATCTGTATTATACCGCAGGTAGACATAGGGATGTGCTTGTGCTTGATACAACCAATCTGAGCATCATTCGTTTTAATTAAGTAGTGTGGAGTTACCAAAGATCAGTAATGAATGTGTGTTGGTGTTGGTGTGTGGGTTAGTCACAGAGATAGCCAAGCTTGGTAATCAATATAGTAAAACAGATTGAACCAACAAGAACGTCAAAGAAAAAAATAGATTTTTAAAATAAAGGAAGATATAGAAAGTCCAATAGTAAACTGCCCTCGCTGAGTAATGAGTTCTTGGCCATTTCCAAAACATTTACCGTACACAGCCCCTAGGGCTACCCAAACGTGTGCCTTTACTGGTGTCAATACACAGTTGTCATAGTCACAGAATTGTGGCGATGTTTGACCATTCAGTGCAGGCGTTTTAAAATCTGTAGATTAGACAGGTCTCTAGTACATACAAGTGCTCATACCCACACTTGTGAGTAGAGGTACACAGCATGCATTAACATAACTCCATGTAACAGCCAGAGCTAGTCTAATTGCAAGCAGCATGTGGTAATCAGATTATTTTCCAAGACAGAGTACCCTATACATATAGCATAGAAAGCATTTGGTCTATCTAGAATCAAGCTGAATTGTGGTCCAGTGTTAGTTCTCAAATAGACCCAGAATTGCAATTTTTGTAAAAACAGCAAAAGCTACAGAAAGCAAACCATACCATACAATATGACCCTTCTGTAAAATTCAGAATACTCTACTTCTGAAGTTATATGTTTATGACCTGCCATGCTAGCAAACCCTTTACCCTTCACAAGAGTTAGCCCAGGTGACCAAAATCAGAAGATAGGAAGATGTTTAGGAGTAGAGCAGGGCATGTTGGCATGCTGGATGGTCTGGGAAAAAAATCTGTGTCCACAAACATGACCATTTATGTTTGGACTATTTAGTGGGTTGCAGAAGAAGTGCTATACACACACATGAAGCCACTGTTGAATGGAGAAAACAAAAGCAATCAGATAGGTTTTTCTGATTGGTAAATTCCCTGTTGAGTTCTGGCCATTGGTGTTTGTGAGTGTCTTAAAGCCTGGTCCGATCAAGAGACATCTAATGTCCATAAGCACCTTAATATCTTTAGAGATTGATCACACCGAACACGTTGCCATGCATTCTTCTTTTTTTCCAAACACAACAAACTGCATGCACAAGAGAACGGTATCGTTCTCAATGGGACTAGTTCACATCAAGATGTTTTGTTGAAGTGTGTAGTGAAAAAAATGATGCTACATTTTGGGTGTGTTGACCGGCATCTTGCCATTATATACTGAGCTTTGGGTCATGGGAAGATGTTAGTATATGTCCTCTCGTGACCCTAAAGAGAACTAATTGGATAAAAAGGTGAGCCCGTAGTTCTCTTTCAAGTCAAATCTAATTCTTTACACACCACACTTAAAATGCAGCATCATTTTTTCATTACACACTTCAACAGAACATCTTGGTGCATCTTTAAGGAACTCATTCTTAATGACTATCTGCACTGGAAACATGGCAAGCTTTCAAGGCCCAATGCCCCCAGGTTCAGATAAAAATAACTTACAACTGTTCCTCTTTTGGATCCAGTTTCCTACTCAGTTTTCCCACTTTTTGGTCTGATATAATAAAATGTATTATTTAACTAACAAAAGTGTAGTACAGTAATACACTAAAGCTGGCCATACACTGCTTGAAATGTGAAGCTGTGGGTGGTCCTGCTGGCATTACTGCATTCAATAAAAGACTTTTGTCGAAGGTTATGGGCTGATAAAAAGTCAGCCAAACAGGGACTGCAGCCAGTCAGCTACAGTCTCTGTACATGTAATTCTGACAACTGCGGGCACTGGCTGTCAGAATACAATAACCCAGCGGGGAAGATTCCCCAATCCACAATGTTTAGTGTGCATGGGCAAATTAAGTGTTTTTTCTTATTTATCCCGTGTCTGACTAGTGTACCCTGCAATTGGTATGTGTCCAGCTTTAATCTTTCTTCCAACTTCTCTCATATTGCATTTGTTATTTTGAAAAGTCACTATTATTATTATTATTATACAGGATTTATATAGCGCCAACAGTTTTCACAGCGCTTTACAATATAAGAAATACATTACAGTTACAATACAAGTCAAGACAAGATGGTAAGGAGGGCACTGCCCATGAGAGCTTACAATCTAAAAGGGAGGGGCTAGTGATACAAGAGGTGGTAGCTGTGTGGGAATTAGTTATTTGAGGACGTGATGGTTGAGTGGTTAGTTGGAGTTGGAATAGGCTTTCCGGAAGAGATGAGTCTTTAGGGATCTCCTAAAGGCAGTCAGAGTAGGAGATAGATGGGCAGGTTGGGGTAAGGGGTTCCAAAGGATGGGAGAGACTCTAGGGGAGTCCCATAAAGGAAAAGTAGTGGTGAAAAAGGTAGGTTTAGCCTACTTTTAGGTGTGTCCTTTGCCTACATAGCTTCTGCTAAAAGGGTTTTTTTTTCTGTTGTGTCCCAGCTTGACCCCCCCCCCCCCTCACTTTTTGTCTTGGATGCAATATTGGCAATGGGACAAGAAATTTGGGGAAATCTTCTCAAAAGGTCCAAGAACAGCAATAAAAACATGACAGAGTCCTTCTCTCTCTATCCAACATTTTTGGTGGAGTTACACTTTAAAGATGTTTAGCTATTCAGAATGAACTCTCTGGTGCATTCACAAAGCTGGCAATGATTAATAACTCACTGCTGTCCAAATGACTGGTTAATATGCGAGCAATTAATGGCCCATCTCATGGTGCTGGACTTGTAGTATTGATCAGTCTGCACTTTGTATGCTTTTTCACTACACACTGTGGTTATTAAATAGATGCGAAGAATGACTCAGTAAGCTGTGCAAAGACAGGGTGTCTGCTAGCCTGTTTAATAAATGAGTTAGAGTATTAATAACTGCTGGAGGCCTGGATAATGAGGAGTTAACCTCTGAATGCCCATTGTAGGCTACAACCAGCATAGTAGATACTAGATAGAAAGATACCTACTGTACATACAGAGACGTAACTAAAAGGGCCTTCGCTCAGCACCATTACATGTGTTTCCCACCTTCAACATTAGTGTTCAGCCTAATAAATGCTCAAACAGAAGCAAACGAACAAGTCTTGGAAAGTCAAGCTCTGAGAAATAAAATCATATTCGAAGGATTTAATTATATGTCCTAAATTCTAATACCTTTAGGAATCCTCCAGGTGCAGCCTTCAACACTCTCCAGGGGGTTACCCTGTCCATGAAAATCACGATTATGGTACTCACCAATCTGATGGGTAACTACAGAAAATATGCAGCAACTCCATCCAGCAGATTACACAAGGGATGAGCAGCAGCACATTGATAAGCACATCCTTCTGCTCTCCACTCCTTACATTAGCAGCAGCATTCAAAGACGTACAGCCTTGATTGGCTCAGTGTGCTGATCGTACTTCTCCAAATCTAAGTACACATGTACAGGTGATTACAGAAAGATAATAAAATGACAGATTCATCAGCTCATACTAGCTGCATTTTAAAAAATACTATTATTGATGTTTAATGATTACATAATAAGATTTAGGGAATGTTTTAAGCATTTGCCCGGAGTTTTAGTTTGACTGGAGATGCCCTTTATAATGCCTAAGACCCCTGACTGCATGAGCTCAGTAGCATATTAACCGCGTGTAACGATGCCCTAATATGAATAGATATAAATAAGAAATATATTTATTAAAACCGAACTATAGGCTATTTTTCAGTTGTGTAAAATAATACTTACCTGTCCTCTGCCATACTCGTTTTCCCTGACAATATATCCTCAGTCTTCTGGTTTGAATGATACTCCATTCAGAAGACTGAGGACATACTGTAAGCAGGGGCGTATCTGCCGCGAGGCAAACAAGGCGTTTGCCTGGAGCGGCAGACTCCCCGAGGGTGGCAATTGCTGCGGTCGAGAGAAGGGGAGAGAACCGGAGACCATCGTAGCGGCGAGGACGGCGGCTTTGACTGTGAGTGCAGGGCGTCAGCAAGGTGGCCTGCATTCACTGTGTAATGCTGCATACAGCAGTGCTGACACCATCATATCTCTGCATCATATAGGTGAGTCCAGCCCGAAGAAAAGCGAAAGAGGATCCTGCAGCATCACAAGATGAACCTCAAGACTTCAGAAAAAATTAGTATAAAACAAAAATAGCATAACACACAGCTCAGAGGGCCTTCAATGGGTGGCTGTGGGGGAAAGTGCCAATTCCCCAAAAGCACCTCTTGTGTTTTGTAGCGGCCCTATAGAAGAACTATTGACATTTAAGGCCTCCTTCACACTACCGCGCATATAAGCGCGTATTGTACCAAAAGCAACATATGCAAATAAATGGCTCCATACACATAGCCGCGTATGGAGCCGTTTATTTGTGTAGTGTAAAAATGCGCAAAAACAGAATGGAACAAAGATGCGTCCGGGCAGCGTATTTCTGCATATTTTACGCGCACACGCACGTTTGCGTGTGTATACGCTCGTGTATGTGCGTACAGTTCATAAAAATTTCTAATAGGAATGATGAATTCTGGGAATGCAAATAGTGCACGCATATACGCTCGTATATACGCGCATAGACGCTCGTATATACGCGCATAGACACTTGTATATACGCGCATAGACACTCGTATATACGCAATATACAATTTTGCTCTTGCGTTGTGTGTGAATGAGGCCTTAACCTGACAAAATTACAACATAGTGGATGATAAATATCTCATGTCTATGATTCCCTTAAAGCGGAAAACTTCTTAAACCCAATTATTAGGTTTGTGGTAGATTTCAGCTCCATCCGTCATTTTTGGTTGTTAACTGCAAACTATAATGCTTTTGGGTTACGTTTTTTATGTTTCCAAAGTTTATACACCGCTTTATATATTTTTAAATATTTAAATACAATATTTAATTAACAGTTACACGTGTAATACAGATTGCACTGTCACTGGTGTCATAGAGCATAAAACTGTTTGCTCGCAGAATCTCTCACTTTAAAGGTGCCAATACACCTTACAATTATCTGCAGATTTCCTTTGGTCAGATGGAAAAAGTGCAACAGATTGGCGCAGGTGGAGATTACTCCATCCACACAGTTAAGTGTATCTGTTGCACCTTTTCCATCTGACCATAGAAAATCTGCAGATAATTGTAAGGTGTATGGCCAGCTTCAGACTATATAGTGCCGCGGGGGGATATGTCACTCACTGAGAGATTTGCCAGTTGAATTTCAGATAAGGATATTGAGCTTTCTAAAATACTTTTTTTCAGCAAAGCATTTCAAGTGATATTAAAGTCAAAAGGATTTTACACTATTACAAATGTTGATTCAAATCGTTTACGATGGATGCTGCTCCTTTATGTTGAAAAGTTTTAGTTTCCTGCTGACTCAGTTGGTTCCCTGAGCACAGGTCCTGATATTCTGTTGTAGGTTGGCTCCTTTCCCTTGCAGGGACCTATGGAGCCCCCCTTGTGTGTGCTAGTAAGCTTTGTGTATCTCCACAAACTCACAGGCACAGCAAGGCAAGACACTTCCGTTACTCCCTGCTCCCTTCTTCTACCTCTTCCCTTTCCAAGCTCGTAGATGATCGCTTGCTGGGGAGTGCTCTGTCTCTTGTGATCTTGTACTCGACAGGACGTTCAGGAAAGCCGAGCTGAGAGAGTTGGAGCTGTTTGGAAACATGATGAGTGTAAGTGCTTGGGGGAAAAATTTAAAGAAATACTTTGACAATGTATATCTGTTTGATCTATATTCATTATTGAGAAAAAGATTGCGAGTTTAATACTACTTTAGGTTGGTAAACATGTGAAAGGGGCCTAGAGCTCCACCTGTTGGCTGAAAATTGGTAAATATGAAATATAAATTTACATAATGACGAGACTAAAAAAACTTTTTTTTAGTCCTGAATATAATAAAGAAAATGAGGAAATGGATAGAAAACATTAAAACATTTTATTTTAAACCCTTGGGAACTACAAGAACAGACCTACAAGAACAGACCAAGATTTAAAACAGATTTAATCAAAACATGCAAATCAGAGGCATTTTCAAGTGGAACTAAACTCTTAATTTGAGTCAGCTTTAATCAAACAAGCAGGAATTAGGAAGGGAAGATAGAAATGTGGGATCCCAAACTGCAAAAACATGCGTATCAACTGTATAAACAGTGCCTGCTGTGCTTTTCTGCCTGAAGCCGGCACCATACATCATGTGACTTGCAGGATTTACTTTGATGTCAGCACCTAGCAGCTTAAGGTCACATGACCTGGAACCAGCGTACAGAGAGCTCTGCTTTTCACAGCTGTTCACACCAGTGTACACAGACTTGTGAGATCAGTTAAGGTCAGTTTAAGGCCAGTATGTACTTTGCTATTATTCCTCTGTAAATGTCACTGTCACTGCAGGAATAATGCATTGTAATCACAAACATTTGCAGCAGGCAATGCAAGTGGATCACACGCATATCAAAAGCCCGTGTTCTGTCTCTTTAAGGAGATCTAAAGGAACTAGCAACACATTAGGTATTGAGTACAAGCATGGTGAAGAAGGCTTTGTGATTATGTTCCCAAATATATCTGTGCAAATGCATATCTTAGCCTCCCCTAAGTAGCAATTTTTGCAGTTTTTCTTAATTTGTTCAGGTTATCTCAATCCTGGTTATCTCCCACAATGCCTTGCACCACTTGTCACATGCAGCTAGGTTCCAGGCTGTAAGAGAAGCTGGTAAAATAGAGAGGTGGGTGGGTCATTAGGAAGGAGGGGTGGAGCCATGAGGGAGTAGTGGAAAAAAAACCCCAGTGTACTAGTTGCTGAGCTCAGTGCTTCTGAATGTGGGACTACAATAGGAGATATTAGGAAAGCATGATGAAATGTGGACACAGAGGCTGTAGTTCTCAGCATCTATTCAAAGGTACATCCTAAATGGACACAGAAATCGAAAGATACAGGGGAGACATTGTAAATAGGCTGCTGAAGCAAAATATGACATTTTTGTTTTATGATTTTAGTCACATTTCAGGCTAGCTTGGGGTGGACAAATTAATATAGAATTCCGGAGCCAGTCTATCCTATCAGGATTTTTTTAGGAGCCAGCTCCAATGACAACAACCAGAGAATACTTCAAAAGTTAGGAGCCAGCTGTAATTTTTAAGGAGCATTGGCTACCTGGCTCCTTGGATATATCTAGCCCTGGGTTAGCCATACATAGTTTCCTCACATTCAGCCCTAATAGATTCCTCCACCCACGCTAAACAGGAATCTCTCCTGCCAGCTATAGTATTCAGACATCTGGCACCCATGGATGTCTGAATAACCAACAATTTCCCACCTCATTCCTTTGATTTTTCAAAGCAAATGTGGTGCTGACAGAGCCAATGGCGGCCCTTATTTGGTCCATTCGAGCCATGCATGTCTAACTTTAGGCAGGTTTCCGTAGCATGTCACACCCCACTCCAGTCTTGCTAATGCCTAACTGTGCATTACATTTATTTATATCATAACCAAAGATTTGGGAAAGCTGGATTTATTAGTTAACACAAAGCTGAAAAAGCTAAAAATCTGTCATCTGACTGTGTCCAAGTGTGGGCATCCGGCCAGCAATCCTAGCAGCCAATGACTAAAGAGGAGGGGGCCTGCACTAGAATATGGCTTGCACTGGATGCACTGGCCTTGGAGGCTGGTGCGTACACTGTCAGCCAGCAATAACTGAGTGCAGGTCAGCGATTGGTCCATGTCCAGACCACAGGCTGGACAGGGGCAGCCAAAAGGCTGGATGTGGCCCATTGGCTGTAAAATGCTCAGGTTTGATGTAGATAATGACCATTGACTTTTTTCTCATATATTCCATCTGTATACTTGCTTGAGGCCAGTAAAAGCACTGAAGTCAGATGGTCAGGATACCAGCCAGTTAACAAGCATTTTCATAAGGAGGTTAGCTATGGCAGCCTATGTATTTCTCTAATGACAGGTTCACTTTAATGTGGCTCCAGTTTGTCTAGACTTTCACTGGTAACATTGGATGATGTGATCCTCTGCAGAGCAATCAGATGATTTGCATTTTGGAATTATGGGCTTTTTACAGCCACCCAATAACAAAGCCCATAATCTGGGCAGTTACTATGCCACATATAGTGCTGAATATATCGGTTTACATTTGTGGCTGGCTTTTATCGTTTCTGCCAGACACTGGATGGCCCATCATCTGATAAGGAGGCCGTAATGCTATTACACGTCATATAATTACACACAAGACAAAAAAATGTGTTTTTAAGTGACTGCGTGTGCTTCACCTAACTGGGACTTACATCAGAGTAATAGGATTTTAAATGACAAGAGGGATTTAATTGTAATAGACAAAAGACTACAAGCCCAAGTGGCCATGGTGACCAAGTGCTGCTCATTTTGACACAGATAACATATGAGATCGCTGCACGCCATGATCAGTGTCAAACGCTACATCTGTACATATGTGATGTCATATGGGACTGTTATTGTTTGTTTCTGAACTTCATCATATATCATAAAATTATCTTCTGATGTGAACAATAAAAATACAAAAATCATTCATTAACGATTGAGAAACCAATCAGTTTCCGGTTTACTGTGTTCAGCTCACTTGACACTTTTGTATTAAAGAAGAACTCTGGGATTATTAAAGAATTAACTACCTCCGCATTGCAATGGTTAACTGCTCGTTTTACTCTAGGGTCTAAAATGAAAAAAGATATAGTTATCTGATCCTCAGTCCTGCCTGGCTGCTAGACCAATCTGGTAGCCTAATGACCCATGACATCATCACATCTATACAGTCTAGATGTGAAGACGCTGAGGGACATTCTATATTCCAGTCCATGTCCTCCTGCTTTCTAGCTCCCTCGTCAACTCCTCCCATGCTCGCCTCCAGGACATCTCTAGAGTCTCTCCCATCCTCTGGAGTGTTTTACCCCAACCCATCCGTATCCTGTCCACCCTGACTGCCTTTAGGCGATCCCTAAAGAATCATCTTTTCAGGTAAGCCTATCCCACCTCAACCTTACCACTGAACTATCACGTTCTCAAACAATTCATCCCCACACAGCTACCTCCTCATGTATCACTTCCCCCTCCCTTTTAGATTGTAAGCCCTCAGGGGCAGGGTCCTCCTCACCATCTTGTCTCGAATTGTATTGTAATTGTAATGTCTTTCTTGGCGCTATATAAATCCTGTATAATAATAATAATCATAATAGCCAAAATGGAGGGGAGAGCGGTCACCACCACGGAACCCAGGATAAGATGAATGTATCTATTTTATTTTAGACCCTAGGCCAAAGCGAGCGCTTAAGCCTTGCAGTGCGGGGTTTCCCCACTGCAAAGGTTACTTTTCAACTGCCAGGAGTTCTTCTTTAAGAAATGGTTTCCGATTAATTGATGTATGTCATTCCTCCCTATGACCATATGCATAACTATAATAAATAAACAGTATAGACTTAAATAACAAAGTTAAAAGAATTTTTTTTTTTTGTCTAATTCCCCTTTTCTTGCCATTGGGAGTGTAGATACAGTGAGTGCAGTTATCATGTCAGATTTAGCCCCTGTACATACTAGTGTAGCATCAGCCATCGTACTATAATGCATGACAATGGAAATCACATTATTCTCTATGGTGCCCCTTCACACCTATGCAACACAATACAGTGTGATTGTTGGAAAGGTGCTTCTTATGGTGCTACAGGGTGCGTTTTTAGGTCCATAGACTTTAGTGTGAGTGCATGAACTATAAAGTAAGATATACACACAGACACTCATGGCCAAAAATATTGGCACCCCTGCATTTCTGTCAGATAATGCACCACTTTGCGCAGAAAATTGTTGCAATTACAAATGCTTAGGCATTCTCATGTTTATTTCTTTTGTTTGTATTGGTATGACGAAAAAGTGGAGAAAAAAAGCCAAATCTGACACATTCAACGCTAAACTCCAATAATTGACTGGACAAAACCATTGGCACCTTCTCCAAATTGCAAGAAATGATTGCACTCCACGTTGTTGTGGAAAAGCATGGACAATCTGAAGGTTGCAAGTCCATCTCCAGAGATCTTAATGTTCCTGTGTCCACTGTGTGCAACATTGTCAAGAAGTTTACAGCCCATGGCACTGTAGCTAATCTCCCTGGACGTGGAGGAAAGAGAACAATTGATCAAAGATTGCAACAAATGATTGTATGAATGATGGATAAAGAGCCCCGATCAACTTTCAGAAAAATTCAAGCTGACCTTCAGGCACAGGGTACAACTGTGCCAGCTCGCACTATACGTTGCCATCTGAATAGAAAGGGATGCTATGGTAGGAGACCCAGGAGGACCCCACTGCTAACACAGAAACATAAAAAAGCCAGATTGGAATTTGCCAAAACTTACCTGAGGAAGCCAAAATCCTTTTGGGAGAATGTGCTGTGGACAGAGGAAACAAAATTATAGATTTTTGGGAAAGCCCATCATTCTACTGTTTTCAGAAAAAGAAGCGAAGCCTTTAAAGAAAAAAAATACAGTCCCTACAGTCAAACATGGTGGATGTTCACTGATGTTTTGGGGTTGCTTTGCTGCTTCAGGCACTGGATGTCTTGACTGTGTGCATGGCGTTATGAAATCTGAAGACTACCAAAGAATTCTGGGGTGCAATGTAGGGCCCAGTCTCAGAAATTTGGGAGTCTCAGTCAGAGGTCATGGGTCTTACAGCAGGAAAATGACCCAAAGCACACGTCAAAAAGCACCCAGAAATGGTTTCAGACAAAGTGCTGGAGAGTACTGGACTGGCCAGCAATGGGTCCAGATCTGAATCCCATAGAGCACCTGTGGAGAGATCTCAAAACAGCAGTTGGGTAAAGGGTAAAGGAACCCCTCCAATCTGAGAGACCTGGAGCAGTTGGCGGAACAAGAGTGGTCCAAAATTCCTGCAGAGAGGTGTAAGAAACTCATTGATGGTTACAGGAAGCCATTGATTTTAGTTATTTTTTCCAAGGGCTGTGCTACCAAATATTAATCGAGGGTGCCGATAATTTTGTCCAGTCCATTTTTGGAGTTTTGCGTGGAATGTGTCAGGTTTGGCTTCTTTTTTCTCCACTTTTTTGTGTCATACAAATACAAACATAAGAAAAACATGAGAATGCCGAAACATTTGTACCTGCAACAATTGTCTGCGCAAAGTGGTGCATTATCTGGCAGAAATGCAGGGGTGCCAATATTTTTGGTCATGACTGTATATAATGTTTATATTTATATATAGAACAACTTTAAAAAAAAACATGCTGAGAGCAGGATTTACTGTCACGTGTATAAAAACCACTACAATTCCTTTTTATTAGTCAAGCAGTATGACAAACCATGACAAGAATGTTTCTACAAGTGGCTGGGAATCTTATTTAAGGCAACAAGACAGCAGACACACAACACCAACAGGTATGACAAGTTACTTGTATGGTTTCCCTTCTGGAGAACCTGTAACTTGGGCGTCTGCCCATAATTTGAGAAAGGCATGCTTCAATCCAAACATTGCTAGTGCTGGACCATTCAATTAACAGTTTGTTAATGTTCAGACCATGTATACTCAGTAATGAAATCATTGCTAGAAACAAACTCTCAAATGACACCATGACGACACCATTTAATAGGATCTGTGTATTTAGTCACCAGCTGCATTACGTGATTGTTGTACCAGACAACGAAAGCTGGCTGCACCAATGCTTGCACTCAGTGCTACACTACTACCAATGAATTGAACCGTTCATGAATCAAGAGCCAGTGGAGTCAGAGCAGATGATATTTGTTTTTTGAGCTGCAGAGAATCTTGTAATTCCTCTGGGCAGCCTTAGCACCAATGCCTCCTTCTGCTACTGATTTAAACCTTGAGAGAATCAAGAATACTCAGAACAAGCAGCTTCAATTAGAAACAAATATGTCTTAGGCCCATTTCACACAGGCGCCTGTCAGTTCCGATCAGCAGGGGAGTCACTTGAGAGTTCACGCTCCCTCCAGCATCCTCATTAAACTACTGGGGAAGGCAAAATAATTACAGGATAAGTCACTAGAAGCTGGCCGAACACTGTGTGAATTTTGGCTGGTACTTGAACTGGCTGAAATTCATTCAGTGGGTTGCCCTGTTGGCAGCCTTCTGTCCGGCATCCTTTGATCAGAAAAATGAAGGAACCAGTCATGATTGTTGGGGATGAATAGTAACGGCTGCCATTCTGTTGCTAACACTGTTCAGGTATTCTAACAGTGGCACACCAACCACTGTCAGAATATAAAAGGCACAGCTTGTGGATGAAGGAATCTTTTATATATTTTTAATTCAGCCTGCAGGTTGAACTATAAAAATCTAACAGTCTATGGCCTGCCTAATACAACCAAACCCTCCTAAGGCCTCATTCACACGGGAAAAAGCCGGCACTTTACAGCTCTGTGCTGCGTGCGCGGCCGTATCGGGCAGCTCCCGGGAAGGACAGGTGCTGTGTGTGATTAGTACGCAGCCCCTGTCCTTCTCTATGCGACTACGCGGCCGTACGCCGCCCTACACTCACCCCAAGTGCAGGTCCGTACGGGAGCAGGTGTCCCGGCTCGGACGCAGACAGGATCCATCCTGTCAGCGTACGAGTACGGACACCCACACGAATGTGCAGGGCGGTCGAGCGTAGCGTGGCGTACGGCCGCGTAGTCCCATAGAAAAGCACAGGGGCTGCGTACTAATCACACGCAGCACCTGTCCTTCCCGGGAGCTGCCCTATACAGGCGTGCACGCAGCACGGATCTGTACGTGCCGGCTTTTTCTCGTGTGAATGAGGGCTAACAGAGCTCTGCCCAAAGACTTGCACTTAGACAAAGTGATCAGTAAAACACAATGAGGATTTGTGTACATGTGCATTCAGTTGCTTTTCCTCCCTGTAGACAATGAGAATGCAAAAGCAGCAAAGCGGCTCAGAAGCAATTCATAATCATTAATTTTGTAATAAGCAAATGCAGCCACCCAAATGAACATGGAGAAATATAAATAGAGACAACACTTTTACATGTCATTAGTTTGATTAGAATATTCACAGTATAACAGATATAATTAAAGCTGAACTCCAGGAATTACAAAAAATTACCCCTGCAGTCCGTCCGTCCCACTGTTCCTGCTGACTCCGCTGGAATTTGACCAGTGTATGGCCCCATCTGTCAATTTGACCCCCCACCACCACATTTGTCAACGAAAGAGGCGGTCCAAAAATACTGAGTCAGCTGCATTCACTGTTCCGGTACACTGACATGGGGCACACCCACCACTGTCAGAATACAGTAGCCTGGTGGGGGATTCCCCCATCCACACTGTTTGGCATGGATAGGGGAATCAAGGGTGTGGCCAGCCTTAGGGTAGGACTTAAAGCAGAACTCCGGGCAAAAGTGTACTTATACCTTGCAGCGGGGCTGCCCCTGCACTGTAAGGGTTAAGTGCTACTTTTTGTCTAGCTGCTTAAAAAGCAAAAAAATTATACTCACCCAATCTTTGGAGACGGCTTGCTCTTAGACGGGTCCCTGGAGCCTCTCACCCCCTCCACTGCAATGATATAAGGTCCCTGAGTCATCATGTTCTATACAAAGTGTATGGGGCATGCTCCTTGCTGTGTCTGTGTGTTTGTGGAGACACACACAGCTTACTAGCACACACAAGGGGTGGCTCCATAGGACCTTGCAATGGAAAGGAGCCACCCTAAAACAGGATATCAGGACCAGTGCTCAGGGGACCAGCTGATTCTGCAGCAAACTAAAACATTCAAACATCAAGAAGCAGCATACATTCTCAGTGATTTCATCAGCATTTGATATATAGTAACTTAAAAACATTTTGACTTTAATATCACTTTAAACCTCCACTAGCAGATCTTTAGCAAAATAGCGACATACAAGAAATAACAGCGGGTGTATTGTATCTAGGGATGCACCCATACCGGTTTTTCAGTATTGATTACGAGCACCGATATTTATACTTCTGTACTTGCCAATACCGATGCTTCCGCTAGCATGAAGCCAGCCTTCCGGGCAATCAGAGGCATGTTATAACCCACCTCCCTGATTAGCCAAAAAGCCGGCTTCCCAGCCAATCATCATCGATCCGGCTTCCCAGCCAATCAGGCTCAATGCATCGAGCCGACCAAACAGCATGGAGCCGGCTTCCCGTCAAATCGGGAAGCTGGGCGGTGAGTTATAACCTGCCGCCCGGCTTCCTGATTAGTCGGGATGCTGGCTCCATGTTCCCTCGCAGCACTGCCGGTCAGAGGAAATCTCCCTCTGTTTCGGTATCGGGGAAGGTATCAGAGGATTTGGTCGAGTACTCAAATACTTTGTATCGGCATTGATATCGATAGTAGTATCGGTATCGGTGCATCCCTAGTTGTATCCCTGCTTAGATCTTCCTAACTCTTTAGCCTCATACACCCTGCCTCCCTGTGGTCACCACCACTACTCGCTACTACAGTTCTTCATCACCCCATTGGTGAGCTCCTCTCTGCGTCTTCCTCCATCTGGCTTTGATATGTCTTTTCATTTTACTTGTTTTTCTATTCTAGCCCAGGTATTATTTCAGTTATAGAGAGACACAATGTATGCATTGTCAGCCAATGTACCCGAGGAGCAAAATGGTAACAATAAGCCTAAAGAAATGGGAACAAACTGTATTCACATCTAACAATACATCTACAAAACAAACACAGAAGCGGCAAGTCAGTGGAAGTTCCATATTGCACAGCCCGGCTTTGTGTCTAAGAACATACAATCCTACTTTCATAAACATCCGGATTGTAATATAGAGGAGATTCGAATATGATTTACTGCCACTGCCATAACATCACGTGATGACATTGTGGTGAGAGCAAGTACCGAAAGAAAGTATCTGTTATACAGATGTTCCTCACTTACCGACTTACCTGTTTTGCGACCACTCGCACTTACGACGGACCGCCGATCGACCTCCGACCTTCCGCGTCAGCGTCAGTGCGACGGGTCGCCGGCGGAAGTGACATCCCCCGATCTTCACTGCAGGTCTCGGTAAGTATTTCCATTGCCGGATGTACAGTACACTGTTCGGTAATGTACATCGGCAACGCTATACAGTACTGTACCAATGCAGTATAGTACTGTATAGAGTTCCTCACTTAACGACCAATCCGTTTAACGACCTGGACGTAGGAACGGAACTCGGTCGTTAAGTGAGGAATACCTGTATTTATAGACATGGAAGAAACTAATCATGAAAGACCTGCTTGTGGTTAATGAAAACTCAGATAGAAAACTTGTCTCACAAAGTCAAACTCAAAGTCTCACAAGTTTTCTGTTCTCTTTATAGTTATATATTGATTTTATGTTATGATTGTTAACTGATTTTCACTTGGCAACATCTTTGTGATGTATTTTGGCTGCAGCAGCCAAACTGTACGGACTGCATCACAACTGCATATGGTGTGAATGCATAAGTGTTCGTTCACACCATAGGCAGTGTGTTGCAGTCAGAACCGGACCGGAACGCAATGCCCGCATTGTGGCCGGCTCACTTTTTTGCTGGGCTGGAGGGGGCATGGCGGGCCATTGAAGTAAAATGCACCGTAGCCACTCCCTGCGGCCGCAATGCGATCGCCCACATGGGGTCGCAAGGCACATTGTGCCTGCAGTGCGTTCCGGTGCTTGCAGCATTTTGATCGCCCCGGACCGCACTGCAGGCACAATGTGCCTTGCGATCCAGTGCGGGTGATCGCATTGTGGCCGCAGGGCGTGGCTACGGGCCCTCCGGCTCGGCAAAAAAGTGAGCCGGCCGCAATGTGGGCAGTGCGTTCCGGTCCGATTCTGACTGGAACGCACTGCCTATGGTGTGAACAAGCCCTTAGGGTTCGTTCACACCATATGCAGTTGTGATGCAGTCCGTTCAGTTTGGCTGCTGCAGCCAAAATACATCACAATGCTTTCAGAAAAAATACTGCTCGTCCTATTTTAGCTGCATCGGATCGCACTGGAACGCATCAAAATGCATGCAAACACATCAAAACGCACCAGAACGCATCCCAAAAAACCCCACACAGAATTGATTGTATCATCATCCAGGGACTTCCTCTTTGTAGGTAGAAGAGATAGTGGAGCCATGGCCGATGTGGATGCTGACATCTTTATAAAATATGTGGAGGACTGTCCACTGCTCTATGATCCTAAGCATCCCAACTATAAAAACAATCGGCAGAAGATGGGAAAGTGGAGGGAGATAACTGCCAAGCTATACCCTGTTTGTCTAATTAGCATTTTAGTTTAAAAAAACAGATCGCACTGCAACTGCACAGACGCACGCAGTTGTGATGCAGTTTCTGGTGTGAACTAACCCTTAGAATATCCTCTCTTAGTAGAAATGCACTTCCTGCCCCCTACTACAGTCTTCTAAGCCAGCAGAGAGGAGGAAAGCTATACCCCTCATAAGAGCGGTAACTACAGATAGCAACAATGTGATGCCAAAATCCCAAAGACTCCTCTTGTGCATTTGAAGTCGTCTCTTCACTGTAGAGTTGTCGTCAACTGCAACCACTCCAAACCTACAGTACTCTATTATCTTCACATGTCCTATGCTTAATTTGCCTCAATAGCCTAATGGGGACCCCTTCCACCACCAGGCCCCATAGCAGTGGCCTGGGCTGCTATGGCTATAGTTACACCTCTGCCCCACATCACAGTTACCTTCACATAGACCTGTAGTGCTGAAGAAGAGAGGTCATGTCTAAACAGAGAAGGGGCATGTCTGAACAGCCGGGGGGGTGTCTGATCAGGTCTATTAAATTATAAAGTGTACAAGACAGCATGGTAAGACTGGTAAAGGTTAGGTAAGGAAATGTTATGTTATTAGTACATCGTTGTTCTGGCTGAATATCCTTTTCTGAGACTTCACAGTAACAAAATTATTTTATTCTACGTCTATAGTCCAACCTATAATGAAAAAAGAGGGCACGGTCTTCCTGCCTATGGCCTTTGCTTTTCATTCTAGTCATGCACAAGGACACCCCACTGTGTAATGTTATCCAAGCCATGGATTCACAATTCCTCTGATCAAAGCTCTTTGCAAACACTGTAATTATGTATTATTTACATCCATAATCACCTGCTAGGTCTGTTTTAAGGCCCCTTCTCACCATATGCCTTCAGGCTGCACTGGCCCTTTTTCCAGCACAGCCCAACTGCAAGACAAGGCAATGTGCCTTGTCATGGGTGGTGACAGTTCACAATACGTTCCAGTGGTGCACACTGCAGCAAGACGCAGTACAGCTGCACTGCGGCGAGCCCATAGAACTGAATGAAACAGCACTTGTGACTTTTCAATAAAGTTCTAAAAAAAAAAAAGATGTGTGATGTGGTTCGATGGAGCACATCAGCACTGTGCTGGGTACATGCGCACCAGCAGCTATGCGGTTGAGCGCGGCTGCTGGTGTGAAAAAGCCCTAAAAGTGATTTTGCTTAGAGCAAAAGATACTGGCAGTGGTCATGTACTAACAGAGTATGGGTCAGTATTGATGGGCAAATGCAGCAACATCAGCTCAAGATGCTTCTGAGATCATTCAGAATTAATTGTAGGTGCAGTTGACCTGCTTCTGACCTGCACTGATCACCTTCTGACCTGTACTGAGCTCCTTCTTACCTGCATTTGAACTAACCTGCACTGACCTCCTTCTAACCTGCATTTGACATCCTTCTGACCTGCATTTGACATCCTTCTGACCTGCATTTGACCTCCTTCTGACCTGCATTTGACCTCCTTCTGACCTGCACTGATCATCTTCTGACCTGTGTCTGCCCTCCTTCTAACCTGTGCTGACCTTCTTTTGACCTGCACGGACCACTTTCTGACCTCTGTTTGATCTCCTCCAGACCTGCACTGACCTCCATTTGACCTCCTACTGACCTGCACTGACTGCCTTCTGACCTCCACCTGACCTGCATTTGACCTCCTTCTAACCTGTGCTGACCTCCTTCTGACCGGCATTTTACCTCCTTCTGACCTGCACTTACCTCCCTTTGACCTGTGCTGATCTCCTTCTGACCTGCACTGACCTCTTTGACCTCCTTCTGACCTGCACTGATCACCTCCTGACCTGTGTCTGATCTGCATTTGACCTCCTTCTAACCTGCGCTGACCTCCTTCTGCCCTGCGCTGACCTCCTTCAGACCTGCATTTGACATATTTTTGACTTGCATTTGACCTCTTTCTGACCTGCTTCAACTGTTTTTCATTCCCATAGACTTGTATGGGGAAAAGCAGCAGTTTCAAAGCAAACAAAAGCCTGTCTGGCCCTAAATGTGCTGATCGCCCCTAGTAACCAATCAGCAGAATAATGAATACCAATATATTTTTTTGCTCTTAAAACTTGTGGAACCGATGTACTTTTTATATGTCCTCACTGAAAGAGTAAGCAATAGCACTGGATGTAACATCACAAAGAGAACATATGGAAAAGGCATTGCCCCCGAAAAATGAAGGAAAGCTGCCCGAAGACCCCTGCACAGTGATGACCTTTTCTGAAGCGCCTTCCCTTCTCTCATGTGATCATTCTAGTAGAAATAGACCTACAATGAGTTACTGGAGTCAGCTTTGTATGCAGGGCCGCTTTTCATGCCTACAGATAACCACACAAGAGAAATGAAACATAGTTGTACTATATAGAGCCAACCTGCATCCTAAGGGGGCCGCATGCATCCCTTTGATATTTAATGTGCGGCCCTCTGGCTCCAGGAACCGGTAGTCATTACTTTCCCTGCCTAGGCGCTTTCTCAGGGACAGTGAAGAATATAGTCATTAAACTGGCTTCTACTAGCGGCATGATTTGGCTTTTCTTTGAAACGTTCTTGCTTTTTCTATGCTTTCCATTCTTTTTTCTCTTTTTCTGACCTTTTATAATGAATCTTGCTGAGAGGATTATTAAACGTGGTGGCATCATTTTTTTTCGAGTGCTGTAGTGTGAGCTGCCACCTAAAGTGACTGTATAGAAGTGATCTTTAGCAGTCTCTCCTGCAGCATGTCCCTAGTGTAAAAGCAAGCCTGTAACAGATCTGCAGTCTTATCCCATCTCCTATAGCAGGGGCAGGCAACTCCAGCCCTCCAGCTATGCTTTAACTACAAATCCCAACATGCTTCTGCCTCCGGGAGTCATGCTTGTAACTGTCAATTTTGCAATGCCTCATGAGACTTGTAGTTTCACAACAGCTGGGGGGCCAGATTTTCCCACCCCTGTCCTATAGCAAGCCTGCAGTCTCCGACCACATTATGTTGTTGATGTCAAGGGCCACACTTGAGGCCCTCTATATCAAGTAAGCTGACCACCAATGATACAAAGCCTGGTGACTCCTCTCAGCATTAATTCCACACCCTTCCTACTACAGTTGTATTGCTCAATTTAGCCACAAATATCCAGAGGCTACAAGAAAAGGGAAACAAATAAGGACACATGTCTGGAAGTAAAGCAAAAGAAGGAATCAAAGTAAGAAAAAAAAGTGATCACAGTCTATAAATATTGCGGCTTGGTGTGAACACCCTTTGATCCCTAGACACTGGACCATGAGTGCCATTATAGTAAACACAGCCCTGCACAGAGCCAGCGTGAATTCTGTATTACATTGTAACATTTAGGTAGACGTGGGCAAACTCTGGCCCCCCAACTGTTGTGGAACTACAAATCCCATAAGGTATTGCAAGATTCTCACAGCTACAGGCATGACTCCCAAAGACAGAAGCATCATGGGATTTGTAGTTTCACCACAACTACACAACATCGTGTCTAATTGGTGGAAAATGGATACAAACAGGAAAACATGCCAGGTCGTTTTTAAAAGATATGTCTATTAAAATAAATGGAGCAGGCAGCAGTCTTCTAAATCAATTTATTGAATCAAGTTAAAAAAGCATATCTCTTTGTGACTACTTTGTCCCCATGGCTTGCATTCTTGGAGGCGCCAGACTTTACCCAGGTTTGTTCACGTTGACTTATCTTCGCCACCCTAAGCCCTGGAGACCAACACAGCCAGTCTTTTGGTTACTAAAGGGCCCATTGCCAACCGGCCCCGATCCGGTACTCTGCCTCCCTTTATCCCCCTCCCCCCCCCCTTTTTTTAATCATCTTTCCCTCTCTCTTACTCATTCTCTGGATTTTCACTCGTCTTCTGTCTTCGCTTATCTCTTTCCTATATTATATAGTCGTTTCTCGTCTCCCTCCTTCTCCGGTTAGACAGAAGTTGGAGGTTTTCTGTATAACCTTAAGGTTAGGTTTATGTTGCAATGCTGCTGTTTAGAAAACTATAAAGAGATGCATGCTCGGGATCGGAGAAAAAATACCTGTTACAGACTACGCTAGGTCACTTGTTTAATGACAACTGTGGGTGCATATACTCAAGTCTGAGGTGCACATTTGCCTAGATATGCATTCTGTTGTATGGTAATTATGCTCCTACTTGTATGATGTTCGCAGCTAATTCTCTAACTTTTCCTGAGCCGTTTATGTTCATAAATAAAGAATTTAAAAAAAAGCATATCTCATATATTTCATTTTTAGTGTACCAATTCATGCTACTCTTATGTCCAGTTACTGAAAAAAATAGGTTTCTGCAATCTTTATGCAGAATAAGCATTTCAATAGAAGGTGGGCATTGGTGGCTTATATCAGCGTTTCCTAACTTTTATTTAGTCACCGCACCCTTTAAAAGTATGCAAAATCTCGAGGATCCCCAGTCAAAAATGTCATCGATTTTAAGGGGGTATCGCGCAAAAACAAACAAAAAAGTAGGTTTCCCCCTTCACAGTGGAGTGCCCCTGTCAAATAAAGATGTTAAAGGGGGGGGGGGGGGGTGGTCAAATGAAAACGGTCTTTTTTTTTGGGGGGGGGGGGGGGCTGTGATATGAAAAGGGGCTCCTGATGAGAAGAGGGGAAGGCTTTATCAGCTCTCAAAGACTCAAAAAACATTTCCCTGCTAAGCCTTCCTATGATGAAGCTGTCACCCTCTGGCAGCTAGGTTCCCCAGTTACTTGTCTATTTTCTGTATACGAAGAGTCCATCGAGGGGAATGTGACACCTACTTTGGAGCATAGAACAGTCAGAGCAGTTGGGAGGAACGGGACACTGCAGGATGAATAGCTTACTTATGAAAAACTAGATTCAGTTTGCCAGCAACCAACCAAAGCAGAAATATCTTCTTTGGGCGGAGTTGGCCTTTAAAAAAAAAGTAACTATAAGGGTCCATTTAGGATCATTTCACAAAATGTACTTTTCTAAATGTTTGGAACTTCTTTAGTGTTTTCCTGTTTTTTCCATTTTATAATTCCTTGTACTAGAAATAATCACCCATATTAAACCACATCCCAGAGATCAGCTAAAGAACACACCCGTGTCAGCACATGTGTACGTGGTGATGCACAAATGAGCGGGTATGATTTTGTCAGCTAGGAAAAGCAAATTCTTCCCACACTCAATGGTAGTGCAAGCCTGCCAAATAATACTCTACGTGTATTGGACCCAAATTGTCCATTCACAGCAATAAAGTTAGAATTTCCATCCCAGAAAGTTTCTATTGTTTTATTCTTCATAAAACAAAACAAATGCTCTGCACGTCAAACTGTTTATGGGCAACAGGCAGAAAAACAGATGAATAATATTTAGCCAATGTGTTGTTTCCAACCCTCATAAATCACTGAAAGTGAAGCTATCTCTGGAGAAGAACTTATAAAGAGCAACAGATCTGCGGATAGGCAGAATCAAGAGGACCTACAACAATAAGGAATGGACTTTTTGAGTAGAGAAAACAAAGAGCATAAATGACAGGTATACATGTTATTAGAGAGAGATGCACCGATAACGTTTTTTCAGTATTGAGTACGAGTACCGATATTTCTTTTTCGGTACTCGCCGATACCGAAAGTCCCATTAACGAAGCGTGTAATGATTCGCTGCCCGGCTTCCTGATACTGGAATTTCAGGTATTGGGCGAGGCATTGGAGCATTTGTACAAGTACTCACCCAAATACTCGGTATCTGCACCGATACTAGTATTGGTATCTGTGCATCCCTACTTTTTATGATACATCGATTGGCCAATGCTAAAAACTGAACGATGTATAATAACCACAAAAGCTTATGATGATATTGAGAGAACACAGTCAAATGTCATAGGTAATCCTTCAGGATTTCTCCAGAGCGTCTCCCATCCTCTGGAACTCCCTAGTCCGCTCTTTTCTATTTTCTCCTACTTTGTCCACCTTTAGGCGATGCTTGAAAATTCATCTCTTCAGGGAAGCCTATCCCACCTCAACATAATAACTGTCCTTTTACTCCTTTCATCAGCTGATCCCTCACAATTATCACCTTTTGTATCACTTGCCCCTCCTACTAGATTGTAAGCTCTCATGAGCAGGACCCTCCTAACCCTCCTGTATTGCATTTCTATTGTTAACTGTATTGTCTCCCTCCATTTCGTAAAGCGCTGCACAAACTGTTGGCGTTATATAAATCCTGTATACTTATACTAATGATGCAAAGAAATCTAAATGAATTATCTGTATTGTAATTTTTCAGAAATAGCCAATGTTCCACATGACATAGGAAGACAGCCTGTTCCTTGGACAATGTACACAAAGTATAATAATATAATGCAGTGCCTATGTACTTATATAATGTACATATAAATGATATACTATATATAATGCATTGTTTGACCAGGTTCACCATACTAGAAGATCTTGGAGGAATTGTTTGGTATCATATGATGTCACAGTCTGGGACTAAGTACATATAAATTATATACTGTATGTAATGCAGTGTTTGAGCAGGCTCACCATACTAGAAGATCTTGGAGGATTGCTTAGTATCATATGATGACATAGTATAATACTATGTACATCTAATATGATATATGTTATGCAGTGTTTAAGCAGGTTCACCATACTGGAAGATCTTGGAGGATTGTTTGGTATCATATGGTGTCACAGTCTGGGACTATGTACATCTAATATGTTATATGTAACGCAGTGTTTGAACGGGTTCACCATACTAGAAGATCTCAGAGGATTGTTTGGTAACAGATGATGACCATCTTGTATGACTGTGTCACTTCAAAGGTCAGAGTTAGTATATGCCAAAAGATTTACATCATCTGAGAGTTTCTCGTATCTTTTGGAAAATATGCTGATGAGTTTTTCATGCTCATGTTCAGGTCCATTACAAGGGGTCCAGCTCTCCCTGTCGGATTTTCAATTCATTTTATATTATGGAGATGTGGGAATGCCCAATGTGGGTGTGAAGCATAGTGGGAGAACTCACCAGTGAAGTCCTCGAGAGACCAAAAGATGATTTGTTCCACCAGGCTCCAACTATAATTGAAATATTACTTTGGACTGACTGCCCTTTAAACATAATTTACAGTTAAGTAATTCTGCTAGCAAATACTTTGGTAAATTGTTTTAATGCAGGTGTGCCCACAATTTCTGTGTTAAGGTCTACTTTTCAAATGACGAGCTACATGAGATCTACCAACGAAAAAAAAACCTCCCTCGCTCTCTCTCTTGGCTGTCTCTCCTGGCCGTCTCTCCTTGCTCTCTCTCCTGGCTGTCTCTCCTTGCTCTCTCTCATGGCTGTCTCTCCTTGCCCATCCTCCTGGCTGTCTCTCCTCTCTCTTCTGGCTGTCTTTCCTCGTTTTTTCTCCTGGCTGTCTCTCTTTGCTTTCCTGGCGGTCTCCTTGCCCTCTCCCCTGGCTGTCTCTCTTCTCTCTCTCTCCTGGCTGTCTCTCCTCTCTCTCCTGGCTGACTTTCCTTGTTTTCTCTCCTGGCTGTCTCTCTTCGCCTTCCTGGCTGTCTCCTTGCCCTCTCCCCTGGCTGTCTCTCCCCTGGCTGTCTTTCCTCCCACTCCTGTCTGTCTCTCCCCACTCTCTCTCCTGGCTCACCTTGCTGTATTTTGCAAACAGTGTAGTGCAACAGGCTGTGTAAACTAATATTCTTTGATGTAATACATCGCACTTCAACCACCAGTATCCACCAGAAAGGTGTCAGGAAGCTTGGCTCAGCAGACTCAGGCTGATAGGTAATCATGTGTGCACAGCTAAATAAATATACCAAAATGGAATAAACGGGCCACCATTCACACCCTTCGTGATCTACCAGCATCAGCTTTGTGAGCTACTGGTAGATCACGATCTACCTAATGGGCACCCCTGTTTTAATGCATTTATCATATCTCTATGTATAAACAATGTGAATAAACTGTACTGTAAAGCTTACTGTACAGCATTAGTTTAGTATTTGGACTGCAAACATTGTCAATAATTGATTTAAATCTGATACTCATTTCCTAAAAGTTTCTAGTGAAAGAGTGTAGAGTGCACAATATATTATACATGAATGTTTGCACTGGCCGTGATAATAGCTGCTTACCACATATTACCCCTTACACCGGCTAGTAATACATTATGAACTGAATACATACAAGGCACAGCTAATATATGCTAAGATTATTTATGTCTGCCCGTGTTTACTCACAATGGTGTCTCTGAATCACTTATTGAAGTGTTTGCTGATAGTGATGGCAATATGGTCACCACATAGGACACGGTGGGTCAGATATCTGAGCTTGAAGGACATGACTGGCTGGGAAAGACAGATGGAAGTAAGTGTATGTGATGCCACAGTGTAGGACTGCAACCAGTTCCTGCTCAGGTTTAGAATTTGACTAAAGACTGCTAAATGTGACAGCAGTAAAATAAATGCGATCCCTTAGCTTTATCCAGAAGTTCATCAAGTCCCTGACAGAAGTGGTTTTAAGCTGGCCATGTACAATAATCAATGATGGAGTGTCTACCTTGACTCAATCTTAGCAGCACAATCCTTACGGATTTAGCCATACAGGTGTGTGGCCAGCTTGTACAATCCAGGTCTACGGCTTCAACAGGCTTTCAGACTGTAGGGCAAAGCAAACTCTCTCTCCTGTGTCAGTTATCATGAGACCAGATTGCTATCTTGCTTGAGCAATATTGGAGCACGCAACCACCGCACGGGAAAGCTGGGACAGTCATTGTAAGCCAATGATCAGGTGTAACGTGACTTTTATCTGTATATAAACGGGTGCATATGCAGTCACCTTGTCCTTTATGCAATGTGCTGTGTGTATGGCCATTCCAACAACTTTCAACTGCAAAAAAGACTGAAAACACCAAGGCACCCTATCGCCTATGGGAACCAAGAAACAGTCTATACTGTTGGCTGCCTTACTTTGTTTACTCATTTTTGAGATTGAAAGTTGATTGAAATGTTTTGAATGTGTATGGAGAATATCACAACGATAACTTTTTAAAGTAGCTTTGCTGCTGAACCTGTTAAACTTGCCAACTTACTATGCCCTGCGACACAGAGGGATTGAGGCAATGCCACCATATACCCAATTCTTTATTGAGTTGGAAATGTAACACTTCTAGAATTTAAAATGCTCTTCTTTCTAGGTGGCATGGTCCTTTCCATAGAGACCATGAAGAGTTCAGTAGTTATCCCATTCAGGCACCTCCACAAATTCTCTTACCTGAGAGGAATCTTGATGGCCAGGTACCTGTCTATAGCCACAGCCAACAGGCTGAAGATGGAGCTTTGGGTCAGCACCAGCACAAAGCAGGCAAAGAACAGGCAGCTGTGGAAATCAGTCTCAAAGCCGATGCTGATGGTGATGGCGAATGGAATGGCCAGCAGCCCCACCGCTATATCAGCCACTGCCAAGGAGACCAGGAAATAGTTGGTGGCATTTTTCAGAGTGCTGTTGATGGCCACTGCCCAGCAGACCAGTACATTCCCCACAATGGACAGTACTGCGATGATCACCTCCAGAGCAATATAAGGGGCACTTATTGTCATTTCCACTACTGGTTGAGAAGATCACATAAGGAGACAGGCATCTGTGAGTGGGAGGGAAGGGAGTATGGATCCCCTTCTATGAAGACTCAATCCCTTGTCCAGGAATCAATAAACAGTCAGCTACATAGAGTCCTGATCACAGTCCAGCAGGAATGTGGCTTTTATGTTCAATGAGAAGGGTGCCCACCTGTCACTCCTCTGTCCCTGCAGGAATGCTCACAGCGTCACTTGTGGTCCCATCATCTGCTGGAACTCATTGGGGACCCTCTTGGAACTGGACAATTAGCACCATGTCATCTCAGATCAAGGCATCCAACCACGTACAGCTTCTTCACATGTCTCCCTGATGGCACCCCAGTAGGACAGGGGCACAAGACTCTCTTATTCCACCTGGGCCACCTACTTCAAGAGGGCTCTGAGCGCTCCCTAGGGCACCGCAGCCCGGACATCACACAGCTCAGAGCATGGCACCGTCCAGGGAACCTCATCTGGACAAAGTGTCAGCAAAGTTGTCCAGGAATTTAAAGCCAAATCCAGAGGCGCTCCGCAGAGATCGCAGCGTAGATTCCAGCCACAGCTCGACTCTGGCACTTATACACTATAGGCAGCGCACTTTTAGGAAACGCGTCAGTGGATGCTTGTTGATGCTGCCGCCCCGCCCCCCGGAGCTATAGGACTCTCCTATAGGTCACCGCCAGCATAAGACCCGCCCCCCACCTCCCACTGACACACCGATCACACCTTATTGTATGCGGAGAGAGGAGACGATCATTACACAGCGCTGAGCGGAGCTCACACACACACATACACCGCTGCTGGCGGCCAGGCTCCGAGTCCTCTGCAGGGAATATACTGACATATGAATACTATGAGCTGAATCTTAACAGTGACAAGTCGGGGCACTGACAGGGAAATGTGTGTGTGCCATCCAATCTTACCAAATATTATACATCACAGCGATCATTAATGGTGGCAATATTTATAATCACGACCTATTATTATTGTTATTATCATTTCAATTGTATTGAGAATAGAATAAATAATAAATAAGTCTAAGATTTGTGTGAGGCTCTGACTATACAACCTGACACGAAACCGCTCATCCTGAGAGGAGGCATGTCATATTAGTATTATTATTGTTATTATTATTATTATTTATTTTTATTATTATTCCTCTGTACATGGAGGCACTCCCATATACTATACAACCTGATACTAAACCGCTCATCCTGAGAGGAGGCATGTCATATTAGTATTATTATTGTTGTTATTATTATTATTTATTTTTATTATTATTCCTCTGTACATGGAGGCACTCCCATATACTATACAACCTAATACTAAACCGCTCATCCTGAGAGGAGGCATGTCATATTAGTATTATTATTGTTATTATTATTATTTATTTTTATTATTATTCCTCTGTACATTTACAGCCCTGGTGAGAATTTACAGCCCTGGTGAGAATGTACAGCCCAGGTGAGAATGTACAGCCCTGGTGAGAATGCACAGCCCTGGAGAGAATGCACAGCCCTGGAGAGAATGCACAGCCCTGGTGAGAATGCACAGCCCTGGTGAGAATGCACAGCCCTGGTGAGAATTTACAGCCCTGGTGAGAATTTACAGCCCTGGTGAGAATGTACAGCCCAGGTGAGAATGTACAGCCCTGGTGAGAATGCACAGCCCTGGAGAGAATGCACAGCCCTGGAGAGAATGCACAGCCCTGGTGAGAATTTACAGCCCTGGTGAGAATGCACAGCCCTGGTGAGAATTTACAGCCCTGGTGAGAATTTACAGCCCTGGTGAGAATGTACAGCCCAGGTGAGAATGTACAGCCCTGGTGAGAATGCACAGCCCTGGAGAGAATGCACAGCCCTGGTGAGAATGTACAGCCCAGGTGAGAATGTACAGCCCTGGTGAGAATGCACAGCCCTGGAGAGAATGCACAGCCCTGGTGAGAATTTACAGCCCTGGTGAGAATGTACAGCCCAGGTGAGAATGTACAGCCCTGGTGAGAATGTACAGCCCTGGTGAGAATGCACGAAGTGCCCCTTAACCACCCCTTCCCCCCCACCTCTTAAAATCACCCCAGGGTTACAGGCAGCACCCGTTGAGAAGCTTTGCTCCATAGGGAATAATATAGTAAACTGTAACATTTTAGACCTTTAGCTTGTTTGGAAATGATGATGTTTCTGTACCCAACACTGATTTATGTGGGGACATGGAGAACAGCAGGTTGTTGGTAGAAAATTTCCAGCTAGATTGATATAATGATCAGATGCTACCTGAATACTGTTTAAAAGCATCAGCAGTTAGGAGATCAGGAAGGATTGTCATATCTACCAATAAGAGATCTGACCATGTGTGACTAGTTGCCACTTCATCTCCAGCACCTAGGTCTGCTATGTGGTCATTGCTCATCCATGGACCTTCTTCTTGTCACCTTTTGAAATATAGACAAGAAACCGCATGTGACGTACCGCCTGGTACCCCGACTGGGTACCTCCGTCAGAAAATAGCTTCCTCTCCGCTGGAACCCGAATTCCAGTGTCCTCAGCCCAAACCTGCCTAAATATTGGACAGAACCAATATATTAGGACAGAACGCTAAACCACTCAATCATTAGACAACACCAATGTTGAGGTGGAAACCAAGATCTGCTTTATTGAAGACCAGCTCAGTATATATACAGTTCAAGAAGTCTAAACACATAATGCAATCAAACATGAACAGCATGCAAATAGACACCCCCTCCCCCTCCCCAATGCCTTAATGAATGAATAGGGAGAGAGGAGACATATGTGATGGGATTATCTCCTGAGTGTATCATAGGGTGATCTACTCATCTACACCCGGAGTCAGCTACTCCTAGAATCAGCTATCCTAATCCCATCATCAACACAATACAACAAAGGGACCAATAAACTGTAACAGTTCAATGTCCAGAATGATCCCCCTTCAGTGCTCCTGGATTCACAGCCTGTACCTATAATAAACACAGGGTCATCCAAATGTAATGCCAGGGAAAATGTACAGTACATCCCTCCACACATAAACCTGGTAGAATAGTTCATTGTAACCCCAAGAGGTCAGAGGGGGGTCTCCATAGTTCTGGGTCCATAGTCAGTAGGAAGGAGGCTAGCCCCCAGGCTCCTCCAACAGCACCAGTGACGGTTCAGTCCGTCATACCGCAGTTGTCTCATATCTGTAAGTACATAAAAAATTGAGCTCCTTTCCTGACATGACAGGTGGGATAGACACAGGTTTACAGGGTTAACCTATATACTTTGGTGATTAATGTAGAAGTCAGGACCAATCTATTTTTCTGGATTTGGAAGGATTAGAACCGATGTTAGGTTTTCATTGCTGTCTGTTAGATAGATGTCACCTCCCTTCTGTCCAGTAATATGACATTTTGAGACAATGCACAAATTGATTTTATTTTCAGATTTGAAAAAACCTTAATCTGTTTTTTATATTCAAATAACACAATTAAATATATTTTTACATAGAATAAGTACCTAAACCTTTTTTTAAATTGGTTTCCAGTAATCCCTTTCAGTATTCACAGTGGGAGTGTCCGCAATATGGGCCAATCAGGGCACTATTGCTGTACACTTTTCAGTCTAAAGGTGGCCATACATTAGTAGATTTTCGGATGAAAATTGTCCACGAACATCCTTAGATTATAAATTGAACAGCTGATGCTATCAGCGATTTTTATTTTTGATATTGTGATCGGAATTTTTCAATCAGGTTGGAAAATGTTTCTCTGACCGAATGAAAATCAATGAATCAGTGGGGTTTTTATTCATCAAAAATCTAAGCAAGAACACAGCATGTGCGCAAATGGAAATTATTTCCATCGTTCGTCAAAAATTGGTTGGTTAGTATGGCTAACAAACGATTCCCAAAATAGACATTTGACTATGCTTGGGGGAAGTCTAAGCATGTATATTCGAACGAGGGTTCATAACAGAAACGAAACATTTCGGCCGAAGATGTACTAGTGTATGGCCACCTTAACACTGTGAACATGTACATAGGTGGGGAGAGCAGAGGGATGGCATCATTGGTTTGCTGTTGTAGCGCTCACCCCCGAAGGAGCCGCTGAATATTGAAATAGGTTCTCCTACCTGTTGGTTCCAGTTACCGGTCCCCTTTGATCAGCAACAGCACACCGACACTCACGGACAGAACGGCACGAGTCTTAGGGTCTTTTTAGGGTATTTATTTGCAACATCAATAGGAGAGAGAGTGTTTAGGATCTGTAGGATGCCATTGGAATCTTCTGAGGACAGCTTTCTCCCTTAGCAACGGCTAAGGCTGAAATCACTGTGATCTGGTCCCAGGGACCAATAGTAGTAGTAGTACTGTGAACAGATACCTGGAATAGGGTGTGGGATCTCCCTTGTGGGTCCCAGACGGACGCTCTCATCAGCTCCTCTGCGGTATCCCTCAACAAGCGGACTCCTCCCCGACCCAGCTTCCATCAGGTATTTTCCTTAGCAACAGGATCTGGAATCTCTGTGCCCTCAGCATCTGCAACTGCCAAGGAGCACTCCAGTTTAGTGGTAGTATCTTCTTAGAACAAGGCACCCATCACCTGCCACGTGCATGGGCCCAGCAAAGTATCAGTGTATCCTAGGCCTCTAGGTCCCTCAGCACCTGCCATGTGCTGAGGCCCAGGCCATTTGCTCTGCATCAAACACAGTCCTCCTAGGGCGAGGCCCCTAGGGGGAAGAGAGCTCTCCACAGTGTCCCCAGACCTTTTATTACCTGCCCTCAACCATGCCTCTGAGTCATCCTACTCAGGGATTGGCTAGGGTCAGATGCATAGTCATAAGCTGAGGATGGATCCCCCCTCACTGTATGCCAAGGCTCCCTTTTCCTCAGCAACAGTAGGAGCAATCGATCCAGCAGACTCAGGGACACCTATAGAATGTAGAGCTCTGTATAATCAGTATCCAGACTGATTACAGTGCAGGTATCTCTAAATTGAATAGCGACATTTTAGAGGGCGCTACACTGCCACTCATTCATTGTCCAGTCGCAGGCTGGAGTGTGTCTTGGACTGCACTGTATTTCCTAAAGCTGAACTCCAGGCAAGCAGCTAAATTAAATACCTATATATGAGACATTTTACCTGCCAAGAGATTTGTATTTTTGTCCATACTGCCCTGCCAGACAGTTAAAGTAGTATTAAGGTCTGGGCTTTTTTTTCTCTCCCAGTCCAACACCCCCCCCCCCTCCTCCAACCTCCCACCCATATACGTCAGCGACGCTTGTCCCCCCTCCTCCCACCTCCCACACATAGCTGTCAGCGACGCTTGTCCCCGCTGCTTGTCCCGAAGTGATCCTCCATTCCCCGTACTTCATGGTTGCAGGGGGAGCATACTGATGGCAGAGGAGCCACAGGCTCCTTCTGCCGTCAATCAAAGAGAGAAGGGGAGTGGCCTGCTACATGGCTGTGTGTGTCTATGGACGCACACAGCCACTGTGGGCATGAGCGCGCACAGGTGCCTCCATTAGAACGATTGTAGCACCCGTACAGGGGGCGGGGGGAAGAACGCTACAGGGACCCACTTGAAAACAAGGAATTAAAAGATTTTAAAGAAAAACAACAACAGCCTCAGGCAAAGGGGGGCATCCCTATAGCTAATATTTTTTAAAAAGGAGGCTTTAATATTGCTTTAAGTATCACAGATAGGCCACCTCCCTACTCACAGCTTGTGAGAGGGCACTGAAGGAGCAGCAACAGAACGATGCCGGTACATATAAATGCAGAAACCTGATTGACTTTAAGTCTGCCCCTCCATCTCAGTCTCTGACCCTCCATCTCAGTGTGAATCCTGCTGTCTGAGGAATTAAAAAGGGCTGAAGTCAAATTCAACCATTTTCAGGTATTTTTTGAGCTGCATTCGAAAATGTTATTGATTCATTTATGTATTTATTAGAGGTATTTATATAGCACTGACAATTCGCCCAATGCGTTACATGTCGCATATTCCCATCAGTCCCTGCCCTCCAGGAGCTTACAATCTAAGGTCCCTATCTCACATACATACAGGGCATTTTAGACAGGAGCCAATTAACCTTCCAGCATGTCTTTGGAATGTGGGAGGAAACTGGAGTACTTGGAGGAAACACACAACTCAGGGAGAACAAACTCCTTATACTCCTGCAGAAACTCCTTATTGATTATTTGATTACAATAAACACATCATTGATTTCACTGGTGTTTTGTTTAATATCTTTCTGGAGTTCAGTTTTAATGGCAGTGTAAAAAGTTCACTTATATTTATTTTATCTGTGTATTCAGCTTTTTTTGTCTTGAGTAAATGTATGCTGCTGTTGCAAAGACATCAACAAAAGGAAATTATTCACTTTGGAATCTTTGACAATTGTATTAAAGAAGTCTGGGCGAAGGGAAAACTCACCCTTGCAGTGGGGCTACCCCTGCACTGCGAGGGTTAAGTTCATACTTTGTCTAGGGGAATCAAATAAAGCACTACTTACATGATCTTTGGTCCCGCAGCGGTCAGCACTGACCTTTCTCCCCCTTCACTCCAGCTATGGAATATCCTTTGGCATCCTCACTTCTCATGCAGGTCAATGGACATACATAAGACGTGATGACATCAGCATTCCTTAGACTTCCAGAGCAAAGGGGAGAAGAGGCTGTGGGGACCGGTCTAGCAGCCCAGAGGGAGACGGCGGGATTAAGAATCAGGTGAATGAATTGGCTTTAATAGTGTCCCCTAGACAAAACAAGTAACCCTTGCAGTGCAGGGGTAGCCCCAGTGCAAGTGCAATTTCTTCTGTGAATTGTAAGTTCTTCTTTGAATTGACGTGTGTTGAAGGAGCCAGGTGGAAAATTGTCAGACCAACAACTGCAGGCAGTGTTTGAGTATTCTGGCAATGGTGTGTGCCAGCTTTTAGAATACAATAGCCTGGCAGGCTGGTAGAAGGAAATCTATAGAAGTGTATGGCTAGCTTTATTCAATATGTCCTCATCAGGAGTGAATGTTGTATCAATATTTGGGGCACTGACAGTCACGGAGAAGAAACGTGTTACATTGTCTAATTATTAAACTGCTACTTGACCAAATGTTCTCTTTTTAGATGAGAGTTTACCTTTTCCCTTTTTCTAAGGCTGCCTTCACACTTGACGCGCGTTTCGGGCTGTGCGTTTTTACAGCGATTTGCGGTCAACGAAACGCGTGACAAACGCGCGTTTACGAAATCTATCAGACTGTATCCTAATGGATACGTGCGGAAAAAACGGCCCAAAAGAAGCTCCTGTACTTCTTTGGGCGTAGGGCATTTTTCAGCGTGTTCCGACGCGCTGAAATACGCCCAGGTGAGAACCATGCCAATAGGAAATAATGGGATTTCACTTGCTGGGCGTTTTACAGCGTGACGACCAGCACTGTAAAACGCCCAGGTGTGAACCCAGCCTTAGTGTTCAACTATAGAGCCGCCCGATTGCTTGTATGTTGTACCTTCGTGCACCTCCCCTCTCCACAGCCACTGTGTGTGCCTGCGACGGGCACTGTGGCTCTGTGCAGGGAGATCGGAGGGAGATCAGTACACAATCTCCCTCTGGTGTCCCTTCCGGTGTTGTGAATGCTTATTACATCACTTAATCATTCAGCTGTCATTCTCAGGATACAGAAGCCGGAGGGAAGCTGGAAAAGCAGGTTTCTGCTTTATCAGCTTCTTTGAGTGACTTAGAGACCCCTGATGTCTCCATAAAGTGGACCTGTCACTGTGATTTGATATAACATAGGGGGCTTCTTAGTCCCCTGTGTGGTAACAATAAAGTTAAGTGTAAAAAAAAAAAAAAGTCACAAAAAAATTAAAGTCACATAAAAAAACAAACTATTGTATAGTCCCCACCCCCACATACACATGCAAACATGCAAAAACAACAATTGCACCCAATACACCCACATGTTACATATCATCATAAACATCAGAGTGAGAGCAATCATTTTAGGGCCATCAATCACTGTTAACACTAAATTCATGAGCAGTAAAATCTTTTAAAGTGTCGCCTATGGCCAATTTTGGGTGTGGTCGTTTTGTGCGATTTTAGGTGTGTGCAATTTTAAGGCTTGACGTGTTTGGTGTCTATTTAACCAATGTTACCCCATCTTTTATATTTCATCAAAAAATTTGGTAATAATAAATGCTTCATAACATAATAAAGGGAAAAAGGTTTTTTCTCAAAATGTTTGGTACTTTTTTCATTATATAGTAAAAAATAAAACCCCCAGTGGTGATTAAATACCACCAAAAGAAAGCTCTATCTGTCCCCAAAAAAATGATAAAGAATTAATTTCGGTACAGCGTTGCATGACTGAATAAATGTCAGTGAAAGTACTGCAGCGCTGAACACTGAAAATGGCCTGGACAGGAAGAGGGTGTAAACACCCCGGTTTTCAAGTGGTTAATGAATGTCCTGTCACTTAGTAATAACACAGACAGCAGTGGCTGGGGCGCAAAGGTCTGCATCACTGGCAGGTTGACAACTACTCGTTTTGATTGAGATTATGCCTTCCATACTTCCAGGCTCCCCTGTGGCCTCCTGATGTGCAATAATATACATTACTATGACAGATCAGTGTTCTGTGATGAAAAAAAAATGTGTAGGCAGTGTAATAGTCATGGCTATGATTCAGGAGAGCAGACCCAGCCGATCCTGTGCAGTTGAGAAATTAGAGGAAAGCCATGTCATAGCTATACAGCTAAGTTGATAAAAGACAAAAGTCCTTCAAGCTTTAAAACAGCACCTAGCCTTCTGTTACCCCCAAGAGGGGAATGGCCAGTGGTCATATTCAGGACCTTGTCAATTCAGCAACTGTCATGTCATATCTTGCAGTAGCATACTGCTGATTCTTCAAGAGCCACATGAAGGTCAGGATTCAGAGCAGGCATAATTGATTTTAGCTTAGTGAACCATACCTGACTTACTTACATTGGACTTCTGAGAAAAGTAAATAGTCTCTGCATCCTAGCCCACAGAAATCCCATTGACACAGAAATTCGTTTTGATGAACATTGTATCGTGAGAGAACATCGGTGTTTGCGATATGGAGATGTAATCAGTTTAAAGGAGAGAATATAAAAAAGGAATTCCTTCTAATTGCTGTCTCATCGGTTAGATCTGGTGAGTGTTCAGGAGCACTATATCGCATGAAGGTGGAGCACGGGGAAGCATTGCTTTATTAAATCTATTCATCAATATGAACTTTCACACAAATGTTTTATTTATTTATTTACATTCATGGTCTATTTAATGCTAACACAGGTTTGAGTACTCACATTTGTGGCACAACATTGTTCAGATATTGTAATTCATACACATGTAGTTTCTAACACTTGTTGTCTACCGTATATATTGATTTATCCACACAGGAATATTGATTGATAATTCATTTATCACAGTAAGCGGAATATTGTTGTTTGATGTGCAGTTGTATTCAGTTATCAATTGAATTATATTCGCAACATTTAGCGAATACATCGTTTTTTGAATCTAATTGGAGGTTGGAAAAAAGGTTTAATTGGGGGTTAATAGTGCAGTGTATTTTCGTTTTCAGAAGTTCTTGTTTGAAATTATGAAATACTTAACAAAGCAAGAAACTTGTTATGAAGGTGAATATATGCATTCAATTATGGATCCATGGAGCTATGTGTATGCTTGCAAATATTTTCCAGAATTGTTGCAGTTTGCCAAAAAATGTCGGGTAGGACTGGTAAAGGAAGGGCTTGTGTTAGTACTTTAAAGGGAGAAATAGATTTAGTCTGAGAAAGTTGAGAAATGTGTATGACATACATTTTATCTCTAGTCCCTGACCCAGAACTAGTATGCAGATCAGGAGTTCTAACATTGGCCTTGGTTCACTGGCTGTATGCAGGCCCGGATTTCCCACAAGGCCACCGTGGCCCGGCCTCCGGGCGGCAGGGCGCAGAGGGCGGCAGCGGTGTCCTTATGGGGAAGTTGCGGGTGCCGGCGCCCGCAATGAGGAAGCCTATTGTTCGTTTACATGTCATCTCGGCGCTGTAGCTCCTGTGGGCTTGTTATCTCCTGTGTGATAGCAATAAAGTTAGGTGGGAAAAAAATTTAATGAAATAATGAAATTAAAAAATAAAAAGGTCATTACAAATTGGGGGCGTATTGCAGAACCTGGCCTTGGGGCAGCAGGGAGAAATCCGGCCCTGGCTGTATGCTTGTTCCAGGACAGTGTCTAAAGCATGTTTTGAAACCAAAGCTAGCCAGACAGCTAGTATTTTCAGAAGGTCAGAAATGGCTCCCTACATATTTCTCTCAGGACAAGTTTCATTATAGTGTATCTTAAACCACAAAACAAAAATGTAATATTCTGTTTCTTACCAGTCCTTGGATTTGGTGACTGAATGACTTTTCTTTTGTCAGGCTTTTAGTCTTTTTTCCAACTGGTGATCCTGCCATTAACACACTTCCTGTCCTAGAGTGACAACACTCACCCACTAATCTGTTTCTATAGAGGAGCTGCTCTCCTTGTATGGGCTACAAACACTTCTCCCTTTCCTTATCTCCATCACATAGTGGGGAGGTGTTTGTATTTTACAGAAGACGGCTGATAACATTTTATGTATTTCAGTTCAGTACACAGGACGTTATAAGCACATATTTTTCTGTGCTCGCGGAACTCAGTAACTAGAGCCACTTAATTCTTTACAACTGGTACTTCACCTTAAAAAAGAATGCAGCTGCCTCATCTAAGAATTGGTAAACTAAAGTATATTTAATTTTTTTCTTGGGTTTAGTTATACATTGAAGAAGAATTCCACATTAAATCCAAAAGTAAAATAAAAGTGGTGTCCCTAGTTTTCAATATTGCACCTAGATATTTGTATTGGAAGAAATGTCTAGTTTTCAAGGCAGACCAAATGCATCACAATATCCCTGTTTATATGCACCGCAAATCCTTCTTTTATTAGCTATGTGTTCTCTGAGTGTTTTAAATGATAAGCACACTTTTTCTTCTTAGGTCTCCTTATCTCTGCCTATCATTTTATATAAAACATACACACCTAAAATGCTGCTGCTCTCACTCCTCAACCTTGACCATGGGGCTTGGGTGGCCTATGTTCCCTAAACTTTGATGGGAGGGACAATCAACATCTTGAAAAGCTGCATATGGGCTTTTCATTGAAGTGTGTCCAAGCAGTGAAATTCTGAAGAATTGTAGGATGTCATCAGATCACACAGCTAAGATTACCAGGGAGCTTCTTTTTTAAACCTTCCAAACCAAAATGCTAAGAGAGAAGAGGAGATTGTGAGAAAGATAAGTCCACTTGTAAGTGTATTGATTATTTATGTCAGTATTTATTGCAAAGTAACATTTATGATTATTATTATTATTCAGGAGTTATATATTGCCAACAGTTTGTGCAGCACTTTACAATATAAGCAGCACATTTAATTTACAATACAAGTCAAGACAAAATGTTAGAAGGACCCTGCTCGTGAGAGCTTACAATCTAAAATAAAAGAAGTTATATGCTACAGCAATTGTATTTGCTTTGTTTTATTAGAATATAAAGTAATTACCCCAATGGGGGGTATAGGCAGTCCTCCCATACTGCGCCTTGGATATCTGTAGCTTCTATAGAGAGGAGATCAGGGCTTCTACAGACTGGAGGGGATATGGAGAGGAGATCCAGGACTTCTAGAGGCTGGGAGGTTACATAAAGGAGAGGTTGAGATTTTCAAATTTTTTGTAGGATATGGAGAATAGCTTAGGTTATCTACAGGCTAGAGGGGTAGAGAGAGGAGAGCTAGGGCTGGTAAAAGAGTAGATCCAAAGCTTCTACCAGCTAGAGAGGTACAAAGAAGAGATTTGAGGCTTGTACAAAGAGGAAATTTGGGGCTTCTACAGGCTAGAAGAGAACATATTGGAGACCTTGGACTTCTATTAGCCTAACATGGGCAGTACAAAAAATAGGGAACTTCTTTAGGTTGGGCAATATAGAGGAGGTATTTACAGGCTAGGCGAAAAGTACATACAGGGAATTGAGGTCTACATACAAAATGGGGGACAACCAACAAAAGATTTGGGGTTTACAAAGCAGAATACAGAGAAGAAACTGGACCATTTACAGGTTGGATAGGGAAAGTTAAAGAAGGAGATCAGGGTTTCTACATGCTGCATATAGAGGACAACAGAGAGAAGATTTCTGATAGGTTTAAGTGCAAGGAGATCAGGGCACCTATATGGTGTACCATGTGGAGTATGATCTGGAAAAGAGATCTGGGTACCATATACTAAAGAGCAGATAGTGCGTTGAGGTAAACTGACTATTTTAAAAGTTTTAAAGTCCAGTGTGTGACAGGAACTTGATGGTGGAATTAGGGGATCAGTTCAAGAAACCATGGCAAAGGTTACGCTGAGTAGAATTAAATTATAGAACGTGCAGGAGGATTAGGCTTTGAAGAGGTACATTGAATAGATGTTGATGACATAATAATGGAAGTGTACAGAATTGGGAAGACATAAGATGCAAAAGTTCACATTAAACACGAGAGAGCAGTGGAACAAACAATAAATGGGCAGTGTGCAGGAGTGAAGGGAGAGCACACAATTTCTAATGGCAGCCCTGGATCCCCATGTATTGTATTATACAACATGAGGGACACATACTGTATATTCCAGGAGACACCAACTCTCCTTCCTTAAGATTTGTATGAAGGAGCTCTATTATAATATATTTAGAACATTCCAGGATTACACTGTTTGAACAATATAGATCAAAAACAAATAAAAATTATTCTGACACTGTGTTTGGCAGTGGATAAATTTAGAAGTGCAAGAATCAAACCATCTGTTGTACAATGAGACAGCTGCTGTTGGACATTTTAGAACAGCTGTGGACATTTACCGTGAAGAAATGGGCTTCAGCTTCAAACCTGTTCACTAAAACCTCTATTATTAATTTCAGATGCCTGCATACACTTAACATTGTAGCAGCTAATCAAAGATATGCCAATTCCAGCATACATAAAAGACTTCTTTGATAGTTCCCTGCCAATGTAAAATGGATTGTCCAGGGTGATATGGTAATGGCCAAATAACTTTGTCACCCGGTTAGGCAAGACCAACATGATATATAGATCAGTATATTTGTATATATTCTTTTTTCTGTTCTATCTGAGATAGTGGGGTTGATTTACTAACCTTATAAACACGCCACGAACAAGTATACACCTCTGTAGTATGTTCCCTCCCAGCATGATCTATTGGTGGAATCTAGACACCTTTGTAGTGTGGACACACCCAGCAGGTGTGTTGTGCAAAGCCCTGCATGAATTGCAAGGTGGTGTTGTGTAAATTAGCTCTACATTGTGTTGCTTGCGTTGATGAATGCAGGAATGTAAATGCATGAGCTAACCATTTTTGTCTAAACTGTGAAGCAGCATTATATATGCATCATGTGCATGATTTTTCCATATATGGCATTAGTGGAAATATGCTTTTAGAGACTTTTTGGTTGATAAATACGTTTTGCTGTGTAAAAATCACACTCACCTAGTGCGTGCGTGTGTTTAGGTTAGTAAATCACCCCCAGTGTCTTCCGTAGCTAAGTGTTAGTGTTATCTTTTAGTGCTGGAACCCTTAGTTTGACTCCAACCAGGGACACTGTCCAAATGGAGTTTGTATGTACAACTGTCTGCTTCGATTACCTTTGAACATATTATATCTGTAAAAAATCAGTCAAGACAACTGGACTTGCTGTATTTTTCTTGAAGACGTTTCACGTCCAGTGAAACGTCTTAAAAAAAAAAATGCAGCAAGTCCAGTTGCCTTGACTGATTTTTTACAGATATACCATGACCTGGATGAATGAGAACCTTCACAGACACTTTGAACATATTTTTAGTGTGTGTAGGCACATTGGTTCTTTTATGGCAGTGCTGTGAAAAATATCAGTGCTAAATGAGCACAAACATATTAACAAAGTAAATACAATACATTGCCTTTGAACTAACTAGTCTATGCGGCTGTTATAGGGTGAGTCCACCCAAAAATACTATTTCAAAAAAACAATTTCACTTTTTGGCTGATCCTAGAAAAATAACCTGACAATATAGTATAATATCGGGGATTCTGCTGGTGAGATCTCTGATGAGTACTTAGATTTCTGTTGAGTGTTCATGGGTCTGCTGTAGCTATTATAAAGGGCTCCCATTCTCCCTGTTTTTATCTATTTTCTTTATTATAGAGAATGCAGCATAACAATTTGTAATAAGCAAAAGTGATGGAGAACACCCCAAACCCTCAAGCAAATGGTAAAATAATTGGGAATTAGAGCAGGGAGATCTTGCTTTTGAGGTACCCAAGACATATAATAAGGCAAGGGCTGACTTTGTCCACCAATCTCCATCTATAACTAAAATATTACCTTTGGACCTGTTAAGTTGACCAGTACAGCCTTAAGATTTTAGTGTATTTCTAAACAACATTATAAAATGGAATAATTAGCTGTTATGGAAAGTACAGAAACAATCAACAGTGAATGTAGAGGGAATTTGTAATTATAAATAACCACATCACCATACCTTTGAAAATGCTAATGGCCTGACTTTCATGCATTTTATCAGATATTATTATTTTCTTAGAACAAGTTGGGGGTTCTGACTTCACTGCCTACAAGATTTTTTTTCCAGAGAATTAGCATTACAGTCAAATCAACTAGCACTTCCAGAAATAGGTCAATGGAAAAAGGCCAGCCTATGTATTTTTCTCATCCCTAGTTGAAAAGTAATTTGTGATTTTTTTAATTTTTCTTCTTCTCAATTTAGACAGTTCTAGGTATCTGGAGAAATAGTACAGGGATGTCTGGCACATTCAGCAAATGCTAAAGCATCTTTATTGCGGTTGCAGGATGGTGGTGGTGGGGGGATCCCTAAGATGTTCAAGAAGCTGACGTGACTAAGCCCCCTGGCATCCAGACAGAATTATGGTAATTCTAGTGTTTAAAAAGATGAAATACAGGAAGATAGGTGAAGTTAGCCAGTGTTCTGTGATATAAAATTTGTTTAGACCGCTTAAAGGGTAAAGGGTAGCCCAAAAAGTGCTTTGTATTGCACCTACACCATAATTCTCTTTACTGTAACCGTTCTCCATATCATCTTTTAGGTTTCGTGAAGGAAACACATTTAAAGGAGTGCCACTAAAGCTGCCCATACACCTTGCGATCATCGGACGACACTTTACGTCCGATGATCGAACCATCGTACGATTTTCGTACGTCGGCCCATCCTGCTCTGATTATCGCAAGGTTGGATCAGCGGTAATTAGAAGAAAGCACCTGGACGAATTGCGGTAATCAACCGCACATATTTTTGTCTGTGCAGTGTAGATCGTACAAATTTTGACGTACGGAAATGCCACCAACCTTGCAAAAATTGTACGATCGACCAATGTTTTCTAACCTGCTGGTTAGTCAAAAGTCGATCGATTGTACAGTATTTGCCCATCAACCTTACGAATATCAGACGAAAACGCGATTGCATATACGAAAATCGGCCAATATTCGTAAGGTGTATAGGCAGCTTCACCCTGTAAATGTTAAAAGCAAAATTTGTCTAATTTTCAGAAAAGGAAAGAGGTATATTTCATGTGGCTAAACAATTTGGATCCCAGCTCTATAATTTTTGCCATTTGTTTAACTCGATGCGTTTAATTATGTTTTGCAAATCCATTCCTGGCAGCTCAGAAAAAAAGCACAGAATGCCAAGCTGCTTTTGTTGTAACGAATGGAATAGCCCTGAATGACGAGGCCGTCCTAGAAGAAAAGATTTCACTTAGATATTTTCCTGTCTCTTGTATTATTTATGCACCAAATGCAGCTGTAATGTTGATAAGTTGGTATTATATGTGGAAGACATAATCATTAAAACCAGGTCGTTTATAAATGATCCCACAATGTAAAATGGATCTACAAGCCAGTGACTTTCATAATTACCCAGTCCATTGTAATGACAGCTAGATTCTCACATCTGGAAATGTTTTTTTTACTTAGGAGTTGGATACATAACTAATTACTGCTGATTAGTCTGAGCAATGCTAGCATAACAAGCAACCAAGCAACTAATCCAAAGTTATAGAACACAGCTTACCTTTTGAGTAAGGGCACTCAGTTGCTCTTAAGGTATATTTAGTTTTCTATCCCTGAGTGGCAGCCCTTCAGGCTATGGACACACCTTAATTATTAATGAATAACATGACTTAGCACTTTGGGCCTGACATGGTGTTCTTGTAGTTATTGCTCAACATAGCACACTTATTACAGCTATTCTAAATCACTGTATGTTATGTTGCTAAGCTATCCTGTATGGATTATGTTCTTACAGGTTTAGCACTAGTTGGTAATTTTTTTTGTCAAATAATTTAAAAAGTACCCCAATTGTTTGCCAGGTTTACAAGGGGAATCCCTACTATCTAAGTACAAAGCCAGCTATAATGGAATGTTACACATATATACAGTTCAATGAGAGCGCCAAACAAGACAGAATGAGAGTCCGAAAACATTTCATAATGGAATGGGTTCACAAATGACAGCAAAAAGTAGTCATCTATGAACCCATGAGGTTTATTCCATTATTAAACATTTTTGGACTCTCATTCTGTCTTGTTTGGCACGCTCATTGGACTGTATAAATGCATATATCTTCAACTCTGGATTCCCTTGTAATGGAATATTTTAATACCATTCCATACAATATGCTCTTCAGTATTAACAGGTGACTGAAATGAAGCCCTTTCTCAACACAGTAGCCCAAAGACGATGAACATCAGGTTCTTCCGCACTATTGATGCCCAAAACTTTCAAATCTCTGCTCTGTGAATGTATTACCCATTCATTATGATGTAAGTTACAGTAAAAAAAAACAGCTTTATAAAAAGTTTTATTCCAATTCATGAGAAGTTCCCATTCACACCATTATGTACACATCAAATGTTAACAGGATAAAGCTCAAACATCTACTGGCTTCCATGCCCTGGTTTAGGTCGACTTTTAATGCAAAAGGCACTTCTTCGGCCATTCTGTGAATTAACTTACAGCTATAAACCTACTAGAAGATAGGATTCCTAAAGATTCCTCTTTTAGGAACTGTCTGCATGAAGAATGAATGCCCTGGGTGTCTTGGTATGAATAATCACCAGAAGCTTCAGTTTCCATCCATAGTTTAAAAATAGTCCTGTAGCTTAATTGGCTTCCACATAAATTGACCATATACGTTTCAAAAGTTGTGTTACTCATCATAGCTCTGTGAAATAGGATGGCACACCCAACACTCAGGAATCTTTATTAATGCTTGTTTCAGCCATTTAATTAGTGAACATTGGAGAATAGGTTGCTAGCCTATATCACTAATTGTTCTAAATGCACCTGCTTTGAAGTTCATCTTTTAAAATCATTAGTTTTATCATATTTGTCTTTTAAAAGAGATTGTCCTGTCAATTCTTTTATTTAGTATCGGAGCCCTTCCGTGGCATTCCTTAAAATTAGATGCATAACTACTAGGACCAAAAGAGGAAGTCAAGTCTTAAAGTGGCACTAAACTCTGGAGGTAAATCTTAAAAATGCATTTAGGTACCTTAACTATTAACAAAAATGTATCTTATTTGTGTATCACTCGGTTGTAGATCCTCAGATAGTGTCTGAATTGGTGCTGACACTGTCCTTCCTTCTGGAGGGTGACTACTTTTGTTTCCCATTGTCTGGCTCCCTTCTCTGTTGCATATACTAATATATACATGGACTGAACCTGATACTGCATTTGATGCTTGCCTCGATTACCATTTGATATACATACTCCATGCAGCATGTTTGCTTGAATCCAGCTATATCGTACCTCTAGCCTTGTTTAGTAATTGCTGTTCCTATATTAATTAAGGATAATTGGGGGGAGGGTATGACGTAATATCCTTCCTGAACCTATTACATTACATTGAGTGTGGCTGTGATGCTCGAGTCCCTAACTCTCCGCTAAGATTGAGAGTGACGCCAGGGACTCCTGCCTGAGAAGCCTCCGCAGTTGTGATCCACGCCCCCAGACCACAAATTCAGAGATGATTTGAGGATCTACAGCCGAGTGATACACATGTAAGATACATTGTTGTTAATAGTTAAGGTACTTAAATGCATTTTTCAGATTTAACTCCTGAGTTTAGTGCTACTTTAAATGTTGCTCATCAATTCACTCAGGGGGGCATAGGGAGTAAATCTATGTGCCACGTGATCAGGGAAATGCGATGAGGTCGGTGGCAGATGAGGCCTCCCCCGACCCGCCCCTGCCCATGGTCCGGTCACTGAACTATGTGTGGAGGAGGGAGAGAGGAGACAGGGAGGAGCCTCCCTGTCCCTCAATTGCTTGTCACTGATGAGGCATCTAGATTTATGCCGTCAATGTTTCTTTTTTGATTGGATGGCTTGGACCAATGGAGTTTTGCCATTGGTTGGTCCAAACCATCCACAGACTTGGCTTGTTTTTGCTCTGACCTCACTGTGTTAGGTTACACACAGCAGAGGGGGAGCTGTCAAAAGCCAGATGAAGCGCCGCTGGTAATTAAGGGGTGGCGCTCTGTTTATGACAGGTTACACAGCGGGGAGGCTTTCCCTACTGTTTAACCTGTTAGACGCCAGTCTAAACGTAGAAAAAAGTGTTAGCTTCAGACTTGAAGCTGACTGCTTTTTCTTCCTGCCCAGACTCCATGTCTCCGCACCTGATAGGGTAGAATACATTTTTCTGACCTGTCTTACCTGCTTGAATCGATAAAGCATATTTGATGGTTACCTGAGCCACTGGGGTTCACATTTACTAGAGGCAAATAGGCTGTTCACTTTGCAAGGGAATTTGCACTTTGCAGGGGAATTTTCCCTTAGCTTAGTGAATGAGGTGAAGCTCTTCTGAATAAATAAATCATCCCAACTATTTAAAAAAAGGAAGCAGCTCTGATTCAAGTCCAGATTACAGTGCTAATTACATCAGTTTCTCCCCTGGAAAAGCACCCTCCCTATGTTGAGAGCCTGTGGCCTTGTATGGTGCAGGGAGCACTTGTAGGGTGTATGGGGCACTCGTTTGCCTCTCCCCCCCACCCCCCTTTCCTGCCCTGCCAGGCCAGTGCTCGGATTAAGGGTCTGGTATGAAATTTTAGGTGGGACTCCATGGTTTTTTTTTTTTTGGGTGTTGGTGTCACCCTTAAAATTCCTAGCAGACCTTTATTAGTAAATTATTAAACCCTCATGGATGGCACCTGTGACTACATCATGCAATGATCCAGAACTGGAGCTTCTGCTTTCCAGTGACCGAACATGCTTAGCAATATTTTTTCAATGCTTATGACTGATGAAGACAGATTACGTTTTGGAGGAGTAATCTCTAGAGTATATATCATGTACTGAAGATGATATGAAAACCATTTTGCAATGAGGTGACATTTATTGTTTTTTTTCTATAATTGATTATTTGCACCTATTCTTTTTATTAAAATGGTTTTCTTATCTGACCGTGTTGTTTTTGGATGTCCATCGACTAACAGCACCATACCAGTGATTTATAGGGCAAGGTCCTTGGTACCTAATAATTCATTCTGCATATGCAGAGAATCGTTTGCTGCTTGTTGGTTGACAGGATTAATACAAGCTTTATCTAACCTTACTTGCTGGTAAGTCAGTTTGTGACTTTAGATAAATATTGCTTTCAGTGGCTTTCTTTTGTTCCTTGTTTGCTGGAAAAATTACAGTGTGATAGTAACAGTAATGGATTAGAGAATGTCACATTTCATAGGAAGAGGTAATGATAGCAATATCACATAGGAAGTTCAAATCGATTATAGATCAATCATCTTCAAAAATAATATATTTTAATTAATATAAACACAAAGATCTCTGTGCTATATTGTGTCTAGGCAGTATAAGCAGGGCCGGATTTACTCTCCCTGCCGCCCCAAGACCAGGTTCCGCACTGCCCCCCCCTCCCCGGCAACCCTCCCCTGCCTCCAATCAACAGAGAATGGCAACCGGATGGCAGGGGCGGCAGGGTTAGTTTAATTTTTTGTATTGCTTCTTTATTTTTTTAAACTTTTTTATTTCTATTTATTTTTTAACTTTTTTACATTTTTAGCTTATCGTTTACTTTTTTATTTTTTATCATTTTTAATCTTATTATTGTTTATTTATTTTTTATAATTATTTTCCTATTTTTTAATCATTTTTTTCTTATTATTTTTTACTTTTTAATCATCTTTTTAATTTATTTTTTATTTAATTATTATTTCTTATTTTCATTTTTATAAAAAATATTTTTTCACTTAACTTTATTGCTATCACACAGGAGCTAGCTAACAAGCTTCTGTTTGATAGCCTTTGGAGGTGACAGGTTCTCTTTATTGACCCTGTCACCTCCAATACAGGAGTTCTAGCACAGCACTGTGCTGGAACTCCTGTGACAGCTGAGATGGAAAGAGCACTGCTCTCCCCTCTCTGTCTACAGTCTACACGGAGCAGCAGGGTTAGTTTTAAAGTGACATTAAACCCTCAGATTTTTTTAACATAAAACAACACTGTAATGTGCGCCTTACTGTAACCCATGGTTGTTTCCCTTCTCTTTGCTGCTCTTCCTTTTAAATCCTTATCTCTTCTCATGCTGGAGAGAAATTCCATTTTGCAGCTGACTGCCTCTTCTCTGGAATGTTACATGGTGTTTGTGTGCACGCTCCTGACCTGAGCCAGGACTACAGGATCACATCCTCCCGACATCCACATCCCCACCCACTTTAGATTGGCAACAGCTGCTGCCTGCATCCTGGCCCAGGTCTGGAGCCATTTAAGTATAGTGGGCAGATTCATCAGTGCAGTGCATGAAAACCATGGCTTCTATAGAGTGGGGCTAACAGAGCAACAAGAAAGTGGAGACCAACAGATAATGCAAAGTACAGCCTTCTTAAAACACGTATTCCTTTCATCACACGTTCAATTAGATTTAAAGTGTATTTCTACTTTTGCAGCCAAATTGGGATAACACCTATTTTATATTTGTTACATGGTCCCATTCATATAGCAGAAACCCCAAAAAAATAATTAAAAAAATGCTTCCTGCCATTTAAATTGTTTTTACTAGGGTAAGGGTTTTAACAGTTAACATTTCTTCTAGCTTCTATTTCTTTAAAAAGTTAGAGGGGCTGTGAGTGGTGTTAGATGGCTTGCCCATGGTATGTTAATGATGCTTATAAGATAAACACAACCCTCAAGTTTCAGTCCCAAGACTTTCCATTGGGACAGGCCACTGTGAAAGGGCTAAGAAAAACCTGGAATCAGCCTGATTTAACAAAACATCTAAAAGGTAAGGTACGGCAAGATTTTTTTTTAAAGTTATGTTTCAGTATGCAGTGTGATCAGGAACACATAATGAACATATAGAGGGGTTTTCTCAAATTTGACTGCAAAAGTGGAAATACACTTTAATTCTCATTTTAGAATAGTGGGTGAAATCTTGTAAGTAATTGTAAACTGTATATCCAGAAGTGCTGGTTTACAGTACAGAGACAGCCTAACCTTAATTTTCCTATAAACAGTCTTTAGAGATGGACAAAAATGGCAGAAGATAATAACAGAATAAAAGTGTCAGAAGATAATAGCAGGAAATTATGCTTTTTTTATGGTGTAATAATGATGTTGAAGAATGTGTATAGTGTTTACTTAATGCAGAGCCTCACCCAAACCAGATTTCTGTATGGAGTAGCCTGAAGCAGGGTTCGGTAGCCTGCAGAGTTTTCCAAGCTCTTTTTGACCCCTGCAGAGAACTGGACTATAAAACATCTGATTTAATTAAAAAGCAGAGTTTAGTTTTACTAGTTGCTCTTGTGATTTATAAATAAAACCATTGAACAATTTTGGCTGCCTTCCTAGCAACAGAAGAGCACTCTGCAGTCAGTATGTTCATACCACAGGGTTTGAAAACGCATATGGGTGTTGTAATAAAAAAAACTCAAGTGTAATTTCCACGTGTTGCGGTTCAATTTAACGCAACGCAATAAAAATGTATACACATTTCAAATTTCCTTCCTGCAGAAAAGAAACCATTGATAGTTTTCACATTTGCAAATGCAGCAGATTTAGGACTAGAACAAATGAAAAAGGAGGGACCCCAAGGCAAGGTTCCTCAATGCACCCCCCAAAACAAACCCCCCCCCCCCATGGAGAATGGCAGGCTGCGTACAAGTGATAGCCGAGATCACTTGTACAAAACAAGCGGCGGCTTCCCCGCTGTACTTTTAGCTCTGCTTGCCCAAATCAGGGCTAAATGAAGAAAACAACTACCCGCCCGGGCATCAGGAGATAGGAATTCCACACCCCTGCTGCCCCTCTACTCCGTGGTTCCCCAAGGCCAGGCCATGGTTGGGAAATCCAGCCCTGGATAAGGAGTGACTTAAAATGTGGCAACATGGTTTAAATACTGTACACACACATAAAGGTGTACAAAGGGGACACAGTCAGCAATACACCTCTGAAAATCTAAAGCGTATTTCTACTTTTGCAGCCAAATTTGGATAAGAACTACTTTATATTTGTTATTTGTTCCCATTCACATTAACTTTTAAGAAAAATTAAACATTGCTGCTTACATCTTTAAGTGCCTCCTACGTAGAGCACTTGTGAGGTGGGGTGGGGGGTGGGGGGCAGTAGGAAGTTATGTTTACTCTAATTAACCCTCTGACTGTGCTGGCAGATCTCATTATCAATTATAAACTTGATCTGAACACTGTTTGTCTTAGCAAAGGGTTAAAGACTTTTAGGAGTGTATGCAAGAGTGAAGGTAATGCTGGAGTTCAGGTTTGCATAGACATTAGACGGTGGCTGAAAGTTAAATTATTTTGTATGCAAAAGACTTGAACAAAACATGTCAATCTTATTGGCTGAACATGCATGCAAACTCTGTGTGTGCCTGGTGCTAGCTTATCTCCGAGTAACAATAGGGATAATCTTGGAAAGTACAGACGGGACCGTTGTGTTTTTTTGTCTGAGACTGGTTGGCCAGGGTGTCTACACTGATCACATAGTGAACATAGATGTGGTAGGTGCAACCAAAATCAGTTGGACTATACAATGATAATCATATGGCTATGGGCACCAGAGAATAATTAGCTAGGTTGATTCCCAAATGGGACTAAATGAAGACATGCTGCCATGTTTATACAGTGTATCTGCCAATAAATGGATATGTTTTGGAATGGAATAAAATATGTGCACAGCTCCTTCCCGGGAAGTTCATGGAAGCTGCACTTAAGGGAACTCCAGGGAACTGGAGCTGGCACCAGTGACGTTTCTAACATATAAGCAATTGGCACATATAGGAACTACATGACGTACTGGGGAATGGTAGATGTGAATATACTGGTTAAAAAAACTTTAAGGGTTTACTACTACTACTTTAAGTGGCATTTCCCTAGCTTGAGCTCCACTCTCGTCTCTGAAATTAAATAACCTCAGTGGACAGAAGAGACTAAGGCATTTGACAGTTGAAGAACACCAGTGGGGAAGAACAAGGTGGGACAAGGCTTAATCTAGACTTGGAGCCAACTTTAGACCCTGTTTTCAGAATTAAAGTGCTCAGCAGGGGCACAAGGATCAGCTGAAGACTAACACATGTGTTTGATGCCTGTATTCTAATACTATTTTTACATTAGGCACTTTTTAGGCCAGGACAGATTCACTTTACAAATATGTATTTAGTATTGAGTAGTTTGTCTCGTATATATATGTGTGCCTCACTATTTCACATTCCCTGGTGGCATTGCTCTACACATTCTCTATCTATCATACTTTAATATTCATTACAAGTGTAAAACTGATTGATTAAAAAGCATAGAAGTCGCATTTAAATAAAACAATGTTTGAAGTAACATTTAAATAGCAGCAGAGGAAAGGCGTAATGGGAGATGTTAGAGCAGTAAGCATCATTTAACTCACTTTAATTTACTTGAATGGTTTCCTGTAGAGACGGCCAAAATTTAGAGGTGCTTATAATTAGCAGGAGCGGCTGCCTAATAGATTAACTCCTAGAAGAAAGCATATCCGGATTTTCAGCAATTCTACACAGGCGTGTGCACTGAGGACCGCATTGTCCTTCTACCGAGTTACACAATGGCTGCCAGACAGGTTCCAAATCTCTAGATATCATCATCACCATTAACAAATTCATGCCAAAAATGTAATCCCAGATACTGATACTGGCTAAGATAACATTTTTCACTCCAGGCAGATAAAAAAGGCACAAACTAATGCAGCTCTGCACTCATGTAATGTATTGTTTAAATGAAAGCAGCGTAAGTACTTGCATTTTACTTGGTGTCAGCCTTTTGTAGTCTACTGCACAGTCTGTACAGCAGAGCTCAGAGAGGTGGATGGAGAAGCAGTACAAGGAGTCAATGAGGTGTGCTGCAGCATAGGAGAATGCTGATAGGAGAAGAGAGCAGATTGACAGAGAGATGAGCTCATCAGTGTGCTGCTTCTCCTTTCTATGTCCAGTCACATGGCGGAGATGGGTAGGAGCCCTATAAAACTGCAGCAGTGGAAAATCAGGTTCCCCGTTATACATGGCTGGCCTGTGGGGTAGTGCTGTGTAAATCTCAGGACGGGATGGACAGAAAAACAAATCCTTTAGTAGATAAAACGGCTGCCACATATTTATGTCTGGAGTTTAGCTTTAAAGTAAACCTGTCACAGACCTGGGCGATCCATGAGTAGAGGATAGCTTCAGTATAAGCTTCATGTCAGAATGTAGATCCTAAGACACCAAGCACACAGCCAATCCGTTCTGTAACGCATGTGTTTTATTAATTACATTACTGAGGCAGAACAAGGAAAAAGGCAATTTTCTAATCCCTCTCCCTTCACCACAAAAATCCCCTCGCCTGTAAGCCTTATGTAACAGTTGAACTCTGGGTACCATGATTTTAATGTCTTCATGTGTTACTGTTTCCTTACCTCTGCAGTGTATCATTATTATTATATTAGCATAAAAAAAGCAGCTTATACAGTAGTTGTATTTAATGATACTCATACAAATCTCTATATTTAATAGACTAATAAACATTAGGAAAAGCAAGCATGTAAAAAATATCATTTACATGAACAATAACTTTGAAGGGTCACTCACTTTACCCTGAATTGGCAAATTGACAAAGTCTCGTCAAAGTTGTTAATTATATCTGAATCCGCCCCCGCACCAGCACGTTTTACTCAACCAGCCGTAATCTTCGGCCACCCTTCCTCTGTGTTGAAGCCTTCATGGTTTTTATATAGCAGAGCGATGCTTCTGGATATAAAGGTGCTTCTGACCTCACATGATAGTGCTTAGGTCAGAGCAGCCAATCGCTAGGCCTGGATAGCATCCTGTGTGTGTTGGGGAGGGGCTTCTGAGTAGAAAGGTGCTTGTGACTGCAACCATGTGATATTGCTCGGGTCAGAGCAGCTAATTGCTAGGGCTGAATACTGTCGCTTGTGTGTGTGGGGCTTCTGGGTATAAAGGAGCTTGTGACGGCCCCCATGTAATAGTGCTCGGATCACAGCAGCCGATCGCTAGACCCGGTTACTGTCACATATGTGTGGGACTTCTGGGTATAAAGGAGCTTGTTACCACCCCCACATGATAGTGCACAGGTCAGAGCAGCCATAGTAAGCTCTGACACCATCAGACCGAGAAGCTTACCCAGGGTGGATTCCTTCAGCCTTGAAGCAGTGAGGTAGTTTGTATCGGGGAGTGGGCCTATCCGAAGGCATTGCCCCTGAATGGGCAAAGTGACCGTGTCTCTTTAACGTAAACACTGCAATAATAGGTATACTTTGCCTTTGCTGTATTTAGCAAATCCTGGGCAGATGTTGAAATAAAATCTGCCCATCGATATTGCGGAGGGATTTGTTTTTCCAGTGAGAAGCAAGGATGTCATTATTGCTTTCCAGTTTCCAGAACACTAGTTTTATGAGCGTAAAATAATAAAACTTACAAGCAAAATATCATCCTGATTTTTACGACCACTTGAAAGTCAATTATAGGCCTGCGGTTACAAGCGGCAAGTAGGTTTGTGCTGAAAGATAAGCAAAGAAAGAAAAGAAAGAAAAGAGCCAACCTGTGGTGCACGCCTTGAAATTGTTTTCACACAAGAAGCCAGCCATAACAACACTGGAGATAAACATGGCTCTAATGTAATGGAGATGACAGACAAGTCAACAAATGTTGGATAAGTAACTCAATGTGCCCATATCAACTGAACGGGAAGGAACTGGCGTCCCTCGAGACATCTTATCTTCTCCAAATTACTGGTGAGGATCCCACAAAGGATGGAGTTTACTAAAAGCTTCTTCCCACTGGAACGATTTCACGGCTTCTCTTCCCATCGCTCCATTTTATGAGTTGCAGGTTTTATTCTTCTTTTACAGCCTTTATTTTTTTTATTGCAATACTTCATTTCTTTATAACTGACAGAACGGGCGGGGGTGTTGGGGTGCTAGTGGTGCACGCTAACCAGGGGGGGGGTTGATCGGCGAGTAGGGTCCTTGCATTATCCCCCCCCCCCCAACTCTGGCTCTTAGTCTGGCCAGCATCCCGCTCAGCTCCTTGCAACCAGTGATGTCCTGCTTCCCAGGAGCTGTGGTCATTATAGTCCTAGATGGATGTGTAGTTTTGCATTAACTTAGGTAAGTGACAAACAAATGAAAATCTAGTCTACACTTTTAAGCAGTTAAAGAAGTATTTTTTTTTTCCTATTTGGATAAAAAGTTTTAAACCAGATGAATAAATGCTGACCATTGCAAAGAAAAAAAAAATCTGCTGTTGGGTATAATGTGCAGGCACCCATATGCCTGGGCTTTTCTCATGAGCAAAGCTCCACCACTCTCTGGTAGTGTAGACACTCCAACACTATTAACTGTCTCAGCTTTGAATTAGGCAGCTTTGGTGAAGGGGAGAGCATACTTACCTTGCTGGTTAACGGATGGCTATAAAAAAAAATACTGATTACTGATTGCTGATGGACCTGATGGAGAACTGCAGCAGAGGGTGAGTACAATGCTAGTTTACTATTGGCTATTGCAAATTAAAATAGCCAATAGTAATGTGGCAATGCATTTCAATGGGAATTTGTTTTTGTGCCGACGCTACGGCTAGATCCTTCGGCAGCTTCGTGAATAGACCCCAGTATCTCTTACTGAATGTATATAATAAATGTGCAGCGCTAAGGGTCACCGGTGGGTGAACTAAACCTATTGTGGTGTTGTATCTGTGCTCTTAATGTGAATGAGCATTTATAATCTCTCATGTATTATGTCAATAAACCGCCAGTTTAAATACCCCGGTGGCAGCTAGTGTTATTATTTATAAAGTGCAATGCCTCCACTCAGTGCTAATGTGCAATGAATATATATATAAATAAGTTGAATGGATAAAAATGCATAGATTCCAAGTCAAAACATTCACCAGCTCCTAAACCTTAATACAATAAATGCATGTGATAAATTGCCACGCTATCTAACTCAATATCACGCACAATACGGAAATAGAGGCTGTCTGCACGCCGCCTGTGACTGGCCGATTTCTTCGTTTTTAACTGTAAGTTTGTACTTGTTTTTAAATAAATGTTTATACCTTGGACACCATGAGGAGTTTCTTTGTATAATTTTCGCTAACCACCGACCTATGGGACACTGCTGGGACGGACGCTGGGACCGCGTATCCATTGATCAACTTCTTATTGTCTACAGACAATAACAGTGTGGTGAGTGCGCACCCAAGAGGGGCGATTGACGTGGACACTAACACATGGTGTGGGAAAAAGACTTTCAAGCACTTTCTGGATTATTATTTTTATTATTAATATTTTTACACAGATTGGACTCAATACCAGATTTGATTCACTAAATCATCAATCACTTTTTTACCATTTATATATTGTTTTAAGCTTGATTCACGTTTCAATGGAATATCAATTTATCACATGCATTTATTGTATTAAGGTTTAGGAACTGGTGAATGTTTTGACTTGGTATCTATGCATTTTTATCCATTCAACTTAATATTTAATTATATATTCATTGTACATTAGCACTGAGTGGAGGCATTGCACTTTATAAATAATAACACTAGCTGCCACCAGGGTAATTAAACTGGCGGTTTATTGACATCATACATGAGAGATTTATTATAAATGCTCATTCACATTAAGAGCACGGATACACCACCCCATGAGGTTTAGTTCACCCACCGGTGACCCCTAGCGCTGCACATTCATTATATACATCTTTTGGCCTTGGTGTCTTGAGTGCAGCAGCTTTAATATTGGTTACTTATATTTCCCATTTTTCCATAAGCGCAGATTTTACAAATTTAATCTCTTACTGAATGGATTGTTATGCATGTAAATATGGGGGAATATGAACAAAATCACTTGAACATTAACAAGGAATTTATATACCGTATTTGACGGCGTATAAGATGGGTTTTTAGACCCAAAAACATCGCCCGAAAATCGGAGGTCATCTTATACGTAGATTAGGGGGTCGTCTTATATGCCCAGTCGCCTTATACGGCGGCAAATACTGTACTTTTATTATTTTATTATTACAAGTATTAACTATTTACAGTTATCACGATGCACTTTATTCAGGCCCGGATTCCCCACAAGGCCACGGAGACCCGGCCTCGGGGCAGCAGGGCGCAGAGGAGCGGCAGCGGTGTCCTTGTGTGGAAGTTGCCCTCTTTACATTCAGTCCTGCTTTGTATAAGCACCACATTAGGTGACAGGGTCAATAAAGAGAACCTGTCACCTCCAATTGCTATCACACAGGGGATTGTTTTATTCTGTGTGATAGCAATAAAGATAGGTGAAAAAAATGAAATAAGTAAAAATTTATACAAAAATAATGAAATAAATAAAAATAGGAAGAAATAATGAAATAAAAAAATTAAAAGTGATAAAAAAATAAAGAAACAGTAAAATAAATTGACACTAACCCCGCCGCCCTGCCATCTGGTTGCCATTCTCCATTGATGGGGAGGGGGAAGGGGGGTCAGCGGGCGGTGGGGTGCATCGCAGAACCTGGCCTGGGGCGGCAGGGAGAGTAAATCCGGCCCTGACTTTATTCCCATGTTTTGTTTCATTAAAAGTGCTGCAAGTACAGAACAATACCTGTTGTCCTGCCAGAGATGCGCTCAGCTCCTAACTTCCTGCTGGGCTGACAATATAGTGCCTCTGCTGCATTAAAATCTCAAGATGTGTTATAAAACCTACCCAGTTATCCCCTGCTTGACTACAAAGCACCTTCTATCTCATTATCTCCATAGCATAGGGGGGTGTTCTGAAGACTAGTGGGGAGAACTCAGGCAAGGCTGACAACCTTTTGGTGAAGCAGAGGCAAAGTTGTTGTCTCGGTAAGGGAGCTTACTGGGTTTCCGGAAGCATCAGCAGGTACTTTTTCGGTACTTGCAGCATGTTAAAGCAACAAAACAAATGAAATGCGCATTATAGGAGAGGTGTACTAAAAAAATGTTTAACATTTTGCCTGGTCATACAGTTTTAGGTATTCTTTTATAAAAACTCAATGTACTGGGCGGATATCGTTCACATGGCACTAGGGGCACTAGATGCGCTCATGAGTTTATGACATTCCTATGCTCGTCAGCGCCATGTAGGGGGGGGGGGGGGCACACAAGACACC